>NW_006298519.1:1455094-1490079 GCF_000327345.1 Myotis davidii
CTCAATGAGTGTAAGGGGAAAGGCCTGGGGAGGGACGGGTCCCAGCGGACCCATCTCAAATAGCAAACAGAGTGCTGCCCGCGAAGCGAGAGAGCGGATGTGAGAGACCGCCCCCGAGACGCCATCCTGCAGCCGGGATGGGGCACAGCCCCTCTTCCGCCACAGTGACAGGCGGCCCTGCGCAGCCACCACCCTGAAACGGAGACGTTTTATTTTTAACTTCAGCCCAACAAGGATCTGAGGAGCCACTGACGTGCTCCGAGCCCGGGCCTTCCTCACACGGCCTCTCTGGGAGGTGGTCTGGGTGGGGGCCGCCTCCTGAAGGACCGGGGAGGGGAGAGCAGGGGAACTGGCTGCTGGGGTGGAATAAAATCCACCTTCGTAAGGGAACGTTCTACCTGTGCGACATCTACAGGAGATCACAATAGCGTCTGGATTCACGCCTCTCGGGGGAGAGGAGATAGGACACATTGCTGGTCTGTCGGCTGAGAACACGGCTGTCCCAGCCGATAGCGAAGATGCTCACTTTAGACCCGTGGTTCTCAACCTTCCTAACACCGCGACCCTTTAATACAGTTCCTCATGTGGTGGTGACCCAACCATAAAATTATTTTCGTTGCTACTTCATCACTGTCATGTTGCTACTGTTATGAATCGTCATGTAAATATCTGATATGCAGGATGTATTTTCATTGTGACAAATTGAACATAATTAAAGCACAGTGATGAATCACAAAAACAATATGTAATTATAGATGTGTTTCCCGATGGTCTTAGGCGACCCCTGTGAAAGGGTCGTTCGACCGCCAAAGGGGTCACGACCCACAGGTTGAGAACCGCTGCTTTAGAAAGAGCCTGGAGGGCGTGAGGAGGAGCGCAGGCCTATGGCCACACGGCCTACGACAGAGACTCATGGTCTCCATCTGTGAAATGGGTCTAGTCCAATGGTCCCCAGCATGGGGCACACGCCCCACAGGGCAACAGTTTGATTTTTAAGGGGGGCTATTGGAGAATGAGTTATTAACAGTGAACCCTGTGCATTTCTTATGGTTCCAGGGGCCAGATATACAGCATATAAATACATATTGTGACATATTTATGCATTTCAGTTCTCTATTATGTTTTGAAACTTTATTTGCTATATTTTCATATCTTGTCATATTATTTTTTAAATAATTTCTTAGTGATTTCTTCCTCAGGACTTCAACTGTCCTTCTGTTATTTTTCTCTTTCATGGCTGCCCTGTTCTTTGGAAGCCTGTTTAGACCAAGTTAATGGCCTTTTAGGCTTCCTCCATGTGAATAGGAGTTCACTTTTTGAATAATAAGAATTATACGTCATGGCGGGAAGGGTGTTAGAGATGCTTAGGTGGGGCACGGCCAACAGAAGGTTGGGAACCACTGGTCTAGTCACAATGCCGTCCCACAGATTTAATGAGGAAGTTGGATGACATAGCGTGTATTATAAATCATGATGTGTTATAGAAATACTGTTTAATATTACTCCTCACAGACTCTCTTTCCTGCCCAGGTGGTGGGAGTCACACCCTCCCCACCACGCCCCCTCGCTGAGGCGGGGCCCGAACACCCCTCCATCCTTGCACCTCCCGTGCGACCTCACAGGGAGTCTCCACCTCTGCTGGACCCTGAGCTTCTCTGAACCCGTCCTCACAGCGACCAGCCCCGTGCACGATGCAGAGGAACCCCAAACCCGCAGCTCTGGCCCAGGGCTTCTCACCGTGCGGACCGTGGGCACCGGGGCCAGCTCATTTCTTTGGCGGGGAGATGCCCTGTGTTTAGGACATTGAGCCTCATCCCTGGCCTCCATCCACTAGATGCCAGGAGCACGCCCCCCCTTCCCGCCCCACCGCAAGTTATGACAATAAAAATGTCTGCAGGCATTGTCACACGTCCCCTGCAGGCACCGTCACTGAGGCTGAGAAGCACTGAGCCCGAGAAGGGATGTCCCGTGTCCTCACAGCGCGCAGTCAGCTCAGTGTGGGCACGCGCTGTGCCCTCTGAGTCGGCCGTGGCGACAGCCCCGCATTGGCTCACAAGCAGTGGTCCCTTCCTTCCCGTCTTCCCTCCAGTGTTTTACGGAGATCTACGTCGTGGCAAGAGGCCCCATGTCACCACTGCCTTTCCTTTCAGGAGCCGGTGAGCGCGGCAGGGCTGAGGCTTGGTCACATTCCTCCACGGGGTCGGAAATGGATCCCTCCCTCCTCCTAGAGCCAGGCCTTCTCCTCCGAGGGCGGCTGATGGGTAAGGATGTAAGGACGCTCAGCGAGGACCGAGATCAAGGACAGTGCTCCGCTCGGGGAGGACCGTGCCCAAGGACAGTGCTCCGCTCGGCGAGGATCGTGCCCAAGGATAGTGCTCCGCTCGGGGAGGACCGTGCCCAAGGACAGTGCTCCGCTCGGGGAGGACCGTGCCCAAGGACAGTGCTCCGCTCGGGGAGGACCGTGCCCAAGGACAGTGCTCCGCTCGGGGAGGACCGTGCCCAGGGACAGTGCTCTGCTCGGCGAGGACCGTGCCCAAGGACAGTGCTCCACTCGGGGAGGACCGTGCCCAGGGACAGTGCTCCGCTCGGGGAAGACTGTGCCCAGGGACAGTGCTCTGCTCGGGGAAGACCGTGCCTGAGAACAGTGCTCTGCGTGGGAGAAGCCAGATCCTGTCCTGCAATTCTCCTCCCGACGCCCTGTGGGGACCCCTCAGGCGGGGAAGGCTGCCCCGCAGGTCAGGTGGGCAGGGGCACTGGCTACTGAAAGTAGCCCAGGCCCACATCAGAGGATGGTGGGTGCTTGCCCTCCTCCTCCTGCTAATTCAGGAGCCGCACAGAGTATGACGCCGCTCTCACCTCCTCTCCGCGTGTCTCTCTGAGGCTCGCTAAACCCAGACCAGCCTCGGGGAGCTGGCCCTTGGTCCAGCCTGGGAACAGGGGCCCGGACAGGATCTCGGTGCTCTCTGCCCAAAGTGGTGTGTTCTCTCTCTCTCTCTATCTCTCTCTCAAACACACACACACACACACACACACACACACACACACAGACACACACACACCCCGATGCGTTTCCTGCACACAGTAACTGGCATTTGAGGAAGAAAGCTCTGGAAATGCCTCTTGCTCTTAGTGTCCCCTCACGACTCTCCTGGGTGCGTGGGGTCACACGATGCCACTGAGAGAGAACCTACTGAGTGGCCCCGTGGTCATCCCCACCCTCCCCTCATCCACTCCGCTGCGTTCTTCCCCACACGGCTATACTCTGTCTCCCTAAGTCTCAGAAATACAGGGTGGTGGTGGGAGTTGTGGGGGGGGGAGTAGGCGCATATGGAACATAACACAATTAATAAATATCAGCACAAGAGTACACTCTGTGCTTCGGGTGTCCCCACGGTAAGTCTGCCTCAGCCCCACCCTGCCCCTGGTTGGTGGAGACACTACCGGGTGGGATAGGACTGACCCACAGGATAATCACACGCATCAAATAAGTACCCAGGACTCGGATCCTGGGCCCTGAGGCGTTTTCTCCCCGGAGGGCCCTCTCAGGAGTCTGGGAATGACTCCCTGGATGAGGTCCGACGTGGCCTGCCTGGGCCTGATGTCCACGTGAAGCCCCCACGCCACAGCCACACGCAACTTCAGAGCGACTGTTCCCGGTTTCAGGGAGAAACCAGCCCCGCAGAGCCCGCGAGAGGTAGGCACGAACCAGCTCCCTGCACGGCACGTTCCACACACTTATGATCCCCGCTCGGTGCTGTGACTTGGCACCTTCATGGAGACCGCACCAGAAGCGGACACAACCGTTTCCAGCTCTTATAAACTCGTATTGAGCATTAAAATAGAGGGTGTGCCCAAAAATGTATACACACACTTCGAGTAATTGTAAAGGCAGTGTTCGTTAAAATACACTGCATTTTCAAAACTGAGCACTCAGCTGTGACTCAGCTGTCTATCAGCTGTGAAGGGAGAGGGACATTTTCTGGAACATCCTGTCTACATACGTAGCAAAAAGGGCCTTTTCTAGCTGCTACAGAGTGGACAGCGCCCTCAGGGTAGAGTCAGACACCTTGGGTTTGAATCCACATGGAGTCCCTTTAAAGTGGTGATCCCGAGTCAGCCAGGAAAAGCCTACACCTCGATTTCCTCGTCCATCAAATGGGCGCAAGCACCCCTCACCAGGCTGCTGGGGGACGCACGAGGCGCTGGCGGAGAAGGGCTCTGCCACAGGGAAGCCCTGGGGTGTGCGGGCTGTCTGACGCCTCTACGTCGGAGCCTGCAACATGTTAAAAAATTACCCTTTCTTTGTCCTGAGGTTTTATGTGCTTCTTCCTGAATATAGATGGGCTATGATATCATAATTGAAACCAACTTCACTTTTCAAAACTACATCCGACGAAATGCTCTCGAGCGAGGGCCAAGGCTCCCTCTGCATCTGAGAACACATTCTGACAGCCCAGAGACATTAGCGATCACGGAGAGAAGAGCTCGGCTCTCCGTGCAAGTCAAGATGAGAAGCAGCGGCGAGCGCTGAGAGGAAGGGACAGAGGAGGGAGTGGGATGGGTGAGTGGGTGAGGGGCAGATGGCTAAGCAGCTCCCTTAGCGAGGGCAGATGGCTCGGACATATGCTACCGCCTGGCCACTAGCTGACACTCTCCCTCCATACAAACATAACACGGCCTTCTTTTCCAGACAACAGAACCCCAGAGATGAACTCTGCCACATGTGTGCGAGCCCCCCTCCCGCAGCGCCCTCACGCCTGGAAAACTGTATTGAACACCACATCTTCAAAGCGAGTGCTCGGTGAATATACTACCAGTTTTACGACCTCCGTCCTCAACACAGAACCATCGGGGAACACATTTTCTCAGCCTTGGCCAACGGGACCCCTCCGCGGCCTTCCTTTCCGAAAGGATCTTTGTGGAAAGGAGTGTCCGAGCTCCCCGTGGCCTCCACAAGGGACAGGGAAACCGGGGAGGGGACAGGAGCCAGCTTACCTGGAGCCGTTCACCTGGTTAGGGTTGCATTCCATCTTGATGGTGACCCTGGCCGGGGGTTGCGACAGCCAGTCCTGCTGCGGGACGCGCGGGCTCATCTTGGACGTCTGTCCATAGTCGCCGGAGGAGGAGGCGGTCATGTCCGTCTTCGCCAGGTGCGGCGTCCCGTAGGCACACTCGAACAGCGACTGGTCCTCGCTCACCACCGATAGCGCTTCCTGCACACCCAGAGACACACAGTCAGCGGCCTGGAGGACAGGCCTGCTTCTAATAGCGACCGGTCTACAGTCCTTTCTAACCGGAACCACAGTTTAGGGAGCTTGAGGGTCTACCTTCCAGAATTTTTTTTAAAAAAGGAGCTGGTTTTCCGCCCCCTCCAGACCACGGGAGCGGGAGCAGGCCGGCCCACGGAAACTTTTCAGCAGGTCTCCGAGCGGCCCGGGCTCGACTGCAGCCGCGGAGGGAAAACCCACTTTAATCTCCACTCAAGGAAGTTGGATTTCAAAGGTCTTCGAAGACATCCAATTGCATGTGTCATTATTTGACAAATGCAATCTATAATTCAAGCAGACAGGGTACAGGATGGCCACAAAGATTAAAAAAGGCGAAGTGACGGCTCACACCTAAGCATCTGGCGAAAGGGCCACGTTCCCCGGAGATGCTAAGGAGGGGGCTTTGGGAGGAGAGCGGGGAGAATGAGCACGGAGGACAAACACACAGATATGAGTTTTTCCACTTCGGAGTTATTAGCTGCAATAGGCTTGCAAGTGGTGGTTCCATGATGGTGAACATCTGGATGATAAATGAACCAGAAGAAAAAAAAAGCTGTGAATTATCCAGATGCCTCCAAATACCAGGGTGTTTAAAATATCTGGAACACCGGCTCACTCTTTTCCCCCCTTCCTTTCTAGTGACATCTTTGCTCTTTTGCATAATTTGCTGAGAAGAACTAGACCTTGGTGATGGGTGGATCATCCTTCCGTGGCTGTAAGTCAAACAAGTGGCTAGCCCACGGCTGTGCTGTATTCTCCCGCCAGCTCAGCAAGGGCAGAGGTTTCACCCACGTGAGTGACACAGGGCGCAACAACTACACGGAACAACTAAGATGGCCCATCACACGCACAAAACCCACGGGGCGGCTCGGTCCTACTTCAGCCTGTTGGCGCTCAGGCTGCTCTCAGCCAGAGAGATGCGGATGCAGGCTGCGTCCCACGGTTTTTAAAAATGGAAACTTCGGAGCCTGGGGGACTGTGGAGGCCGTCTCATCCCCAAATGAGAGGATCTGAGATCGGGAAGATCCGGACCTTGATGTGAGCGGCCCAAGGTCATGGGGCATCAGTGATGGAGCTGACTGGTGCCTGGCCATCTGCTCCTCCTGCCCCACAGCCCACGACACCCTGCTTATACGCTTCTATTTCCTGATTTCGAACATGTGCTCACATGTGCACTGCCTTCTTCTTCTTTGAGTTTATACGGAAATCAGTAAGGATGCTCCCTGACAGTAACAGAGCCTCACGGAGCCTCAGACCGAGACCTCTCCCCACACCCCAACCCAAAAGTGTCAGAATCTTCATGGAACACGTGGGATTTCACAAACCCAGCCCGGAGTGCTCCCGGCCACTCTATCCCACCGGCCCCAGGACTGACTCCTCTCATAGCTCCCCAAGTACGTGAACTTCACGCTGTGAATCTGTGGGCGGGGAGAATGACAAGGACCAAGCTCAGTGTTTTGGCTCTCAGAGTGTGGACACACCACCTCGACTCCTTCTTCTTTCTTAAAAATGTATTTTTATTGATTTCAGAGAGGGAGAGGGAGAGAGAGAGAACATCAATGATGAGAGAGTCCTTGATCAGCTGCCTCCTGCATGCCCCACAATGGGGATCGAGCCCGCAGCGCAGGCCTGTGCCCAGACTGAGAATCAAACCCTGACCTCCTGGTTCTTAGGTGGATGCTTAACCACTGAGCCACACTGGCCAGGCATTATCCCGACTTCTTTAAAATCCCTAGAATCCGAGTCCTGCGACACTTTGGGAAGCAGTAAGCTAGGGCTTAAGCAGTACCACAAAACATACCAAAGGACAGGCTGTGCCAGCCAGAGAGCCAGAATGAGGCACAAGAAAGAAAAAACAAGAAAAGCACGGCCGACACACTGCAGCTCAAAGACAGCCACAGACAGACAGCAACAGCCTGAGGCTCCAGCACATTTGGGGTGCAGAGCCTGGCCGGCCGACGTCGGGGGACCCGACCTGCAGGGCTCTGTCTTCTGGTCACGGGCGAAGTGAGTGAATCTGAGGCATCTAATGGTCACAGATGTGGGTTTCCCAGTCACACTGGCCCCGTGGATAGAGATAGCCGTGCTAATTCATCAAGGCGAGAATGGCAGCTTCTGAAGTCAGTGTAGCCAAACAGATTCCCTCCCCTCCCGTGGCGGCACCAAAGGGAAGGGTTTTACACGCTCAGACCAGGACCGAGGCCGGGCCGCCCGGCGACTCCGGCGGGGCTCTGCGGGAGTCACACACTCGGTGATGCTTGCGTTGGCTCACCGGCCAAGAGGAACATGAGCAGCTGTGTGATTCATGTCAGAAATTAGTAGAAACAGATTAGACGGAAGAACCGGGCTCATTTCAAAATTACAAAGAGAGAAAGAAAAGGGCTTTCAGGACAAAAAGAGAAGCGATGCTGCCACGTCAGCCTGCCCCCGAGAGAAGGCCGGGTGTCCTTGCGAACACATCGAAGGGCCACGTCCACAGAGCGCCGGGTTTTGGAAACAGACGGATTGTCGGAGCTAACACGAGGGCAGCGTGTGCTGGGAGGGGGAGGAGCCCGCGCCCACATCTGGCCGAGCGTCACTTCAGCACATGGTGCTCTAAAGGAAGGAATCAAAGTTAATTGAGATCGATTTAGGGGAAAACGTGCATGAAAGCTAGAGATAAGGGAGACACACATCTTTCCTTCGTATCTCAAAGTCCGCCTCAGAGTCCGTGGTGCACAAACAGGAGGGCGGCGGTGTGATCAGAGCACGCGAGGGTGCGTTTGTTCACAGAGGGAGAGAGTCTAAAGATGAGGCTTCAGGATGAACGTTTCTGAAGGAGCGAGACACAGTCCACATCTCAGAAAGACAGAGCCACCACCATGCTCATTTTTAAATATATATATATATATATATATTATTGATTTCAGAGAGGAAGGGAGAAGGGGAGAGAGAGAGAGAGAGAGACATCAATGATGAGAGAGAATCACTGATTGGCTGCCTCCTGCTTGGACCAAGCCCGCCACCCAGGCATGTGCCCTGATGGGGAATCAAACCATGACCTCCTGGTTCATAGGTGGACGCTCAACCACTGAGCCACGCCGGCCGGGCCAAAGTGTTCTAACCCACCCAAGACTGCCCCACACGTGGAATTAAGTGCAGGTCAGGAAGAGAAAGCAAACAAATAAACGAAATCACACACACACATACATACGTGTGTGCACATGCCAACGGAGCATGTTTTAACAGTGGGGGGTGAAGGGAAGCCACAGGATGGTCCAGAGACCTGCTTCGACCGGGATGAGCTCTACAGACACACACGCGACAGACCAGGTGTGTCTCTCTGTTCATCACCAACTCCCGACATCCTGCCCAGCAGCCCTGGGACTTCAAAGCTAGGAGCAGCTTAGCCCGTGGGATTAAAGCCAGAACGAACAGCGCTGCACGCAGGCTGGAACCCGGGAGCACGCAGGCCCCCTGCTCGGGCTCCGCCAGCAACTTCCTGCCTTGACGGAGGCTGTCCCGCCTCCCCGCCTGCTGCCGCTCCCTCCTCTCGGGGCCACCTCACTGCCCACCTGCCTACCTGCCTGCGGTGTCGCCTCCGGTAGCGGGACAGGCTCCGCTCCCAGGACCTTCGCCAGCCGCAGGACTTGGGGACTGAGCTGGTTGCTTTATAACAGAGAATTCCAAAAAGTCCAACCCTGGCAGGAATGGGGCATAATAATTTAATATGCCTGCCTCTATGTTGCTATAAAAAGACCTGAACTTTAGATTGGTGTGCGCGCGCGTGGGGGTGTTTTTCCTGTAGCTCCAGGAAAACTGGGATATTCTGATGTGGCGAGTGGCAGACGACCAATGCCGTTTTTTATGAACGTGGGAGAAGCACATAAATTCTAGGCCAATGGCCCCCAGACAAACGGCCCCGCTGTGTGGTGCACAGTGTTGACGGTTCCGTGTGAATGCGAAACACACCGATCGCATGTGAAAACGAGGCCTCTGGATTTCGGTCAGAGGGTAACAGTGGGCCCATAGTTCCAGCAAGTGGAGCGGACTCGGCGAGAGTGGATTTCATACCGTAAGACTAGACCATGCCTTTATTTTTTCCGTAACCGGACAGATTTGGGTACAACAAAGGATCCAAAATGCCTCCATGCAACACTGAAAAAAGAAAAAGTAAAACGTCGCGCGTACTTTGTCCAGGAACTACCATTTCCAGCCAGCGTCCCGGCGCCTCTCCTAACAGGTGGGTATTCCGAGAGGCCCCTCCATTTCCAGTGAAAGAATCAGAAAACAGGATCTGGGCCCAGATGTGCTAAGTGGTGCCCGATGATGATTCATAAAAATGCTAGGATGTTAATACAGAGGATCCAACACGCTTACATGGCCATGACGAGCCGGGTGCGGTCCCGTGTTGACAGCGCGAACGTCTTAAAGAATGATGAGCTTTCTCTCACAGCTGGAGCCCGTGGAGCCCACACAGGGCTGCGGGCCGTGGGAGGTTTACAAAACTTCAGGAGAGGCCCGGCCGGCGTGGCTCAGCGGTTGAGCTTTGACCTATGAACCAGGAGGTCGTGGTTCGATTCCCCGTCAGGGCACATGCCCGGGTTGCGGGCTCGATCCCCAGTGGGGGGCATGCAGGAGGCAGCCAATCAATGATTCTCTCTCATCATTGGTGTTTCTATCCCTCTCTCTCCCTCTCCCTTCCTCTCTGAAATCAATAAAAAATAAGTTCAGGAGAGGCCAGAACTGGCTGTGCAGGGACCATGTTTCCAGATCGCTCTCTGGTTGCCTCAGGCCCGGGCACCGCCAACGGTTACAAAAAACAAGTGGGATGATCGTCAAACCTCAGAGGGAAGGCAGGGGAGTGTGGGGGAGGGGGAGAGTTAACCAAAGGATTTGTATGCATGCACATAAGCCTAACCAATGGACACAGACACTGGTGGTAGGGGGCATGAGGGGGAGTAGGGGGTAATGGGGGAATAAGGGCACATATTAATCCAGCAGTTCTCAACCTGTGGGTTGCAACCCCTTTGGTCTTAGGCGGCCCCTGTGAAAGGGTCATTCGAGCCCCAAAGGGGTCGCGACCCACAGGTTGAGAACCGCTGCTTTAATCAATAAAGAAAGAAAACGGGAAAGCTGAGTGGGGCAGGCCTGCTCAGACCGAGGTCCTGCTTCAGAAAGTCATTCTAACCAGAGTCCTCGCGGTCACAACGCAGTGTCCACGCGGGGAAGCCAATGTCAGCGCAACCACCAGCCCCCTCTCCTCGGCAGGTTCTCATCGCATTCCCGCCCAACGCGAACCCTTCCTGCCTGGGGTTCCTCCCGCGCACAACCAGCCCACAACGGTCCACCCAGAGCTCCCTGCACTGCACACGAGAGAACTCTTAGCGATCTCTCTCTCTCTCTCTCTCTCTCTCTCGGCTCAGAAACAGCTGCTCCGTCTCATAATATACCAGGTGACCTTGGAAAGCACTTGGCATGCAGTATCTTCTCAATGTCCATGTCACTGCTTTTCAGAGAATCCCGTTTTCCACATGTTACCAGCTCTGGGCGCATCTTACACTCGGGGGCATGTCACAGCTCATCGCAGCGTTCCTTCTTCCTTCGTGGCAGATGCAATGATGGAGCCTTTTACAGCCACGGGCCTCTCACATTTTATGAACTACAGTCACTCCATCCGGACCACAGTCCTGTGAGCGCGGCTGTCATTCCTGCCCTCAGAGGACAGAGGAGGACGTCAGTGGCGAGGACGAGGCAGAAGCAGGGGTGTGTCTCTAAGCAGAGTCACTCCCCGCGGCTGGACACTCACTACCTGGCGTGACCAGAAGGAGGAGGCTGGGCTCATGGAGGCCTCGCACAGAGGGTCTCAGCCCCGCCCGGCTGGTCACGGCCTTGGAGAGAGCAGGGACGCTGTCACAGAGAAGATGGAACCACCCAGAAAGGCACAGAGGCCTGAGCGAGGGAAGGTGGGAGAAGGGAGGGTTAACTACTAACTCTGGGATTAGGATGGGAGGCAAGGACCGGGAGAGGGAAAGTCCTTGGAAACAGTAAGGGCTCTCAGTGCAGCCCTGGGTCCCAGACACACCTCATCCTCTCTCACCTCATAGCTGGAATCAACAAACTGTCCTTCCTTTTGGCCAATCAGATTATTCAGTTGCAACCAGACAGCGATATATTGGGGTGCGTTCATTCTGGGTGGATGCCTGACTTTCCTTAGCGAATGATACACAGGAAAAACCGGGCAGGGATGAACCCCGTTTATAAACAGGCTCCAGCCAGCGCCGCCCAGAGGCCAGAACTGGGGGTCCGCAGGCCGAATGCCACTGGAAACTCTCTCAGGCTGCCTCAAGCCCCAACGTCCATGGCTTCTCCTGAAGGCAGAGCAAGCGCAGGAGATGCTCTGGAACAGCGGTCGCCAGCCGGTGGCCCGCAAGGGTGAAAGGTTGGCGACTGCTGCTCTGGGATGTCTCCTCCACATCCCACGTGGAGGAGATAAAAGCCACGCGAACCCCACAGACAACACCCCTGGGAAGAGCCCCCTGGAACCGTCCGCCCAACAGCGTGCCCATCGGTCCCTCGGTTTTACTGTAAATGCTGACAGAGCTGGCATCAGGGGGATGAGAGACGCCATCTGGCCGGCGTGTCCGTTCATTGTGACCCCGCTGAGACCAGCGCTACACGTTACAGATGCCTCGTCACGCGGCGCGTGAACCACTTGCCCCCCGACATGCTTTCCTTTCTGCAGTGGTGGAGACATTAAAACCACATATTAAACGCAGCATCCAGCTTTGTGCTCACGTTTTTCTCATTTAACACGTTGCTATTTTAGTCCTTCAAAAATATAAAAAATCCTGGATTAGCCTCAAAGGAAAAATGTACATAGGCAAACGAAGCCCATCTCAAGAGCGGATTTCTACAATGTGGTATCACTTCAGCGTCAATCAAGTTTACAGCTCGCAATAGCCGCCGGCGGGAGCGGAACGAGACCCAGGATCGGTGTGAAGGAGCATCCACACATATTCGCCACGCCACGCACATATAAACACATCCACATACATGTACACATACAGCTAATACATGCACACATATACACATAGGTACACATAGCACACATATACTCATATGCACACACATGCAGCACATAGACACTCATACACAAACGCACATATACACATGCGACACATATACGCTCATATACTAGCACACACATGCATACATGCATGTTGCACATGTGCACGCACGCACACACACACACATATATATGCATGCACACTGACATACCTATCTACCCATCCTTATTATCATGGGTCACCCAGCACTTTTAGCAGGTCCCCAGGGCAGATGTCGCCTGAGCGATGGAGACGACCTGGATTCTCCCCTTTCGCCTCTACTTGCGCCGCCTTCTCGTCCGGGAAGGTGCCTGCCTTCCGCTCGGCACATCCCTTTGGCAGAGAACGCCCGGGAGCCGGATCCCCGGGGACCTGGAGCGGCGTTTCCCTCTCTGAACTCCCTGCCTTCCCCTTGGCTCGGGCGTGGCCCCGGAATTCTTTTTGCTCACATACTTCTTGCCCCTCTCCCGCCTTGATTCAAATACAAGCATTTTCAGGGTGGGATCCTCTGTGTGTGTTCCAGCATCCAAACAGCTTCCTCACCTCACATGTGTGTTGTATCCGTATTAACCACAGAACGAGGTCAGGGAGGCTGGGCGAGGACTGGGCCGTGCTCACTGCCCTGGGCCTTTCCCTGCAGTCCTGGTACCGAGCACATGGCTGCAGGCTGCACCTGAAATCCACGTGGCTGGAACCAGGGACCCCACGCCGTCAGGGAGCATACGGGGAAACACAGACGACGTTCCACATAAGGCAAGAGGCCCAACAAGCCCGCCCTTCCAGCCTCTCCATCCCTCCCTCGGCGCTCTGCAGGGCGCGCTCTGAAAAGCCTGGAAGGAGGACACGATGGGACTATTTAGCCTGGCAGTCAAGGGCCCACGGTTTCACACACGCAAGAGGTGTAAGTCCTAGAGAGCCACACTCGGCTCAGCGCTACCGCTAACCACACCCTACTGTAAACCCAAACATTTGCCTCGAGGTTAAATGTTATGCTCAGTCTTCTTATCAAGAAAAGAAAATCAAGAGAGAGGAAGTAAACCTTCGGAGGGGAAGGGTGTGTGTATGGCACTGATTGTGGTGATGGGCTCATGGAGTTTGAAGTACTTATCTCCAACCTCCTCCAGTCGTATACATTAAATACATACAGCTTTGTGTACGCCAGTCGAGCCTTAAGAAAGCGGTTCAAAAACAACCCGCGGAACACTGTGTAAGGGATGTTGATAGCTCCTTTGTTCTCCGCCAAAGGAAAACCCTTTTCCCACAGGCTTCTGGCCTTGCTGGTGATGAACAGAAAGTGTAAAAACATGTGTGAAAACATCCTGTTTGTGCATCTGAAGTCTGAGTGCAAAGGGTGCCGTCCACGCACGGCAGGTCTCCCTGCGCCCTCCGGGGTCTGTGAGGAGCTGACAGCACTGGTTTTTGCTTTTTGAATCATAGCCATCACATGACACTTGACTATATTCATCAAAAGCCTTCATCTTATTCATGCCTAGTTTTAAGTAATTAGGTGATATACAAAGGTCACTCTCATTTCACTTTTTATAAGCAAATTTAGGATAAACACGGAGGCGCACCCAAATGCAGGAGACAGCAGGGTAGAGCACCGTGGCCCTGCATTCGGGATCAGAAAACCCGAGTGGGAAGCCCGATTCTGTCCCAGCTATTGGTACCCCCTGGGGATCTTCTGGTGCCCCTAAATCCACCTCCTAACAGCATCCCCCTGCAAAGGGGGCCAGACAGGGCCCACCTGCATATTCACGTTTATTCTTGTTTGAGTCTCAATTTCTTCAACGATAAAGGTGGTGCTAACAGCTGCCCAGCCCCCAACCAGGGTTGCTCAATGGGCCAACTGAGCTAGGGATGGAAAAGGCTTTTATAAACCTTAAACTTACATATTTTAATTAGGATCACATTATAGAAAGTTGATGTGATCACCCCAAATCCCCCTCATGGTTCAAGGCAGAGGTTTGCACCATCCACTTCCAGTCACATTATCCTAACAAGCCACATCCAGGAAAAAGTAGATAGTCTCTCATATGCAATGCCACCTACTCTTTACTAGAGGCCCGGTGCATGACAATTCGTGCACTGGGGAGGGGGTGTGGGGGGGAAAGGGGGCTCAGCCCAGCCTGCACCCTCTCCCAGTCCAGGAGCTCTCGAGGCCCTTCTGCACAGAAACCCACCATAATGACTAACAGACACTGGGGCTCAGGCCAGGGAGGAGCACAGGCCTGGACCCCCGTTTTCTCCAGGGGCACCAGAGACGCCCTTCTTCCCCTCCATCTCCTCCCCGAGTATCTGTTGGCACGGGCCGCGCTGCATAAAGCAGGCAGCAACACGGACACTCTTTTTCTTGGACGCGGACTCCCCTGTGGAGGGAGCCAAGCGCTCACCCACGGCGAGGGCCCGCCCCTGAGGAGCTCTGGCCCTGGCTCCCTGAGCCATGATGCCTCCCTCCTCCCCGGGCTGGGGGCTAAGCCCTGCGCTGCGGACTTCCCAGCACATCAGTCTGCCTGGTGCAGCCCCGGAAGGGGACCGGGGTGTCAGGCCTTTGTTCCTGCTCTGGCCTGAGCTCACTTCTCTCCCATGATGCAGTTCGGGGCTGCAAGGACACTTGGTCTTGTTGGGGACATTCTCATGCGCTGGCGAGCTAGCTGCTGCAAGACCTGATTATGTGTATGACCCTGGGAGCGTTGAGCTCCACCTAAGACATTGTAAATGCGGCCAACAGTTGCAGACAACACGTACATGGATCACACCCAACAGGGCTCCCCAGCAGAGCTATAAATGGGTCCCGTGGGGAAGTCGACATCGCCCTGAGAGTCTGGAGATCCATTTTATTAGGGAGCTCTGTTCCCTTTACACCGAATCCCCCAGGAAGCAGAGCCAGGAATTCCATGTCTTCCCAGCTTTTCCATGGGGAAGAGGAAGTTCCTCTTCCAGGGCTACGGACTGTGGGCACCACTGTACAGCTCTGTGCTGCCCCAAGACACTTACCGGACAGGCGATGGATGGACGCCTGCCGCCAGCCCTGGGTCATGGACAGGGCTACCTCCCCACAGAGGGCAGGTCATCTCAGTCGCCCACCCATCCAATTGGCACATGAGCTTTGAGGATGTCGAGTGTGGTGATGCCTGCTTAAAGGGCAACTGACTTAGAACAGAAGATGATCTGCCTTCCCTGTGGTCCAGCCCAGGGGACTGGCACCGACCACTACGGTAAGCACAGGTGCACTTTAACCTAACTGAACAGTTAACACAGGTGTGCAGGCTGTGCAGCCGGAGGTCCAATCTTGACCTGTCAGCTCCTGATCTAAAAACAAGTGACAGGAGCCCCTCTAAAGTCCTGGCCAACGGGGGTCAGACAGGTTCCCAGGGGCCCCCACCTCTGAGGCCAGGTTTTTATTAATGCATTTAACGCTGGGGCAGTCTTTCTGCAATCGCGAGGCCCTTCCACACATTTACCCATCAAAGTGGATCACTACCAATCACTTTATTTTCACTTGGGTCCATGCCTCTAACCTTCATACTTTGCTTTCAAGCAAAAGAGCATGTGTGCACGCACATATGTGTGTATGTGTGCATGTGTGTGTACGAGCGCGTGTGTCCGAGCGTGTGTGTCCATGTGTGTGCATGCATGTGTGTGTGTGTGAGCGTGTGTCCGTATGTGTGTGTGAGAGCATGTGTGTGTGTGTCCGTGTATGTGTGTGAGTGTGTGTGTGTGTGTGTGTGTGTGCATGTCGGTGCCAGCGGGTGGGGGGCAGCGGGTGATGGATGGACTGCACAGGGCCACACCCCAAGCCTCGCAGTGTGGTCCGGTGGTGCCCTGCCAAGATCAGCACTGAGCGCTTTGTAACGCCCTCAGATCGGCACTCCCAGCCTTTCCCTTCATTATCCACTCCAGGGCAGGCAACAGAAAATGTTTTAAATGCAAAATAAACATGCAATTTCTGGAGCGAATTACAACCTTGCTTTTCGAAATCTGACGCTGGACCAGTCGCACCCGCAGCACCTGGGACCCTGTGGGATGTGCAGAATCCCAGGTCCCACCCCAGAGTTAGAACCCGGCTCAACAGAGTAACACGGTGGATTGCACACACATGGAGTTTTGAGAACTGGGTTAGAAGGTGGTTAAGTGCTCTGAGAAGAAAAAAACAAAAAGGCAAAACTGAATGAGGAGGGTCAGGAGGAGAGAGGAGTGGATGGGTGCTTTCACTATGGAGTGGTCAGGGAGGCCCTCCCGGAGGAGGTGCGGCCTGAACAAACTTGAAGAGAAGGACCCAGTGGGTTCCTGGGGAGTGAGCCTTCCAGGCCACAGCAGCAGCTAGAATAAGGCCGGAAGTGGACGCTGAGGCTTGAGGGTGGGACGTGGGGTTCAGGGACTGCCAGGGAGGAAGAGAGGCCACTAGGAAGGAAGGGGAGAAACTGCGTGGCGTGGACAGGGAGGTGAGCCAGGTGAGGCTGGGCAGGCAGAGCCGGGCAGAGCCCTGGCAGGGCCTGGGCTGTACTGAGAGTGAAATGGGAACCTCGCCAGATCCTGTGACTAATAACCCTGGAATTGTCTTCGTTCTTGAGATGTATTCAGATTTTCCGCCTTGCAGGGTCTCTGCAAAAGAACATTCTTTGGAATCTCATTATTTGCAAAATGCACGGATCAGGATGCAGGTGCGCTGCATGCCCTGTGCACACCGGAGCCCCACCCCAGAGGACGTCAGCGCTGCCCTGTGCCCTGTGCCGCGGGAGCTGCCAGCCACTCACCACATTCGGGGCGCATTGCATTCAGAGAGGCCACACCGCTGTGACGCTTTTAAAGGGTTTGCACACATCGGAAACGCCTCCTGAGGCTGCCCTGCACCCTTACCGAGGGCGGCCTCGGGAGACCCACCACAGGTGCCCCCGCTCATGTCCCTGCAGACCCTGCAAAGCCTTGGATGTGAGGCCTGCGCGTGCAGAGGGCGTGGGGACGCAGGGGGCTTGGGGACGCACACGGCAGCTGGTGGCCTCACTGCCTCTGGCCCTCCCCGTGCCAGCGCCGGAGCCTCGAAGCTGCGGCAGGGAGGCGAAGGGCCAGCGCTTCCTCTCCAGCCCAGATGATAAACGGGCCTTCGGAAGGAGCACTTGTTTCATGTCTTTCATGTAAGTGCAGGCGGCACCCACTGTTACAGGCCTCAGGTATACAGCACAGGGACGGGGTATCATGTGCCTTCCCGTGCAGCCCCCTCACTCCGTCTGGCCGCCGTCTGGCCGCGCAGAGTTCTCACTGTTACTGCTCCCTTCCCCATCCCTTTCCCCCCACCCCCCACAGGTGAGTGTGGGGACACACAGTTCAGCCTGCAACCGTCTCTAAGCTCCGGGGAGCAGAGGCTGTGTCACTGCTGGACGCCTGGGCCTAGCACTGCGCCGGGGACCAGGCTAAGCACTCTAGGTCAGTAGTTCTCAAAGTGCATTCCAGGAACCCCCAGGGGTCTCCAGACCCTTCCAGGGAGTCTGCTGCTCAGCGCTGCGTCCGTAATAAACTATTATTTGCCTTTCCCGCGCTCACCCTCTCCCAGGTGTGCAATGATTTTCCAGAGGCCGTGCGACCCCTGACAGCCCAGCAGATGGGCGGCAGCAGGCCTATGAGCCTGCTACTCAGCCAGAGGAGCAAGAATGTGAGTCTGGGCCTCTTCTCACCCAGTATCTTTCTGGAAAATGTACTTGTTTTTCATAACCTACGTTATTTAAATTAGCACATGGTGGGTTTGTTATTGCTATGCTTAAATGAATTCCTAAATATATGTTTAATAATATCTCAGCTTCTATTTCTAATTCGGTGAGGACCAATCTCTCTTACCCACCTAAGCAAAGGCTGGTCAGCATCCTCACTCACTGCTCGGCGTGTGAAGGTCCTGGGACCAAAAGTTCAAGGATCGCGGCTATGACAAAGTGGCCAAGACAGTCTACCTTTCTGATGTCACCATAGCCTTTCAGCGACACGAGGTTTTATAACAAACAAAATTTTAGTAACGAAGTGTCACACAGAAAGGAAGCCTGTTGGCCAACCCCTTAAGTTGACAAGAGTTCTCATTAAAAAAGAAAAGAAAAGCCAACCTCAGCTCTCCCACTTACTGATAGCACTTGCTGATGTGCTCACGTCAGCACTTACACGAGTCGGGGGCTGGCATTTTCATGCACCCCAGCTGCTGAGCGCCGGCCCGGCCTCTAACCCTGGACAGATCTCCTATAGAGGCAGCTGCCCACCCCGTCCTGGCGACCAGCTGCCTGCAGGTCTCCGTTTCCAGCTGAGCCTCCGTGAAAGCGCTGTGTCCAACGCAAAGTGGGAGGAGATGTGTGAGGGGTCCCGACTAGCAGGAAATGAGCAGAGGCTGCAGACCACTGACCCACTCCCAACCCCCCGAAAGCTGTCCCAGGGCCGAGACTGGAGAGCCCAGACACAGACTCCCTGCCCAGCTCCCGCGTGCCCACCTGGCACATTTGGTGCATCTCTGGGTGGGCAGGTGGGGCTCTCCCATTAATGGTAGGGACCAGTCAGCTATGAGGTCAGGCAAAGACCAAAAAGCAGGGCTTCTCTTCCAGAATGTCACTCCGCCATGTCACCGCGCTGCCCCCCAATAAAATCCAACTTCCCACTGTGTTCTGGCCCCTCAAGTCCTGCAGAGGGGTCCTGCGCTTGTCATTCTCACTAAGGGCTCCTGCAGTCACTGTGCGTGACCTGCACAATGAAGGCAGCATCCAGGCAACCAGAGGGGCCAGTGCTCTGGGTAAGGCCTGGCCTGCACACGTGGTCACTGCTGGAAACCCGCCTCCTGCTCCCAAAAGAACACCTGATGCACAGGTGAGTGTCAGGATCCAAGCTCAGGGTTCAGGTCATGGAGTTAAGGAGCGTGTCCTTTATCTGGATGAGGCCCACCTTGTAGTTCAGAGAGAGAGCCACCAAGTGAAAGCAGAAATGACACGCCACAACCACCCCAAGCAAGAGGCGCATCCATGTACAAGTCGTGTGCTGTGCACACTTACAAGCGCGCGCTGGAGGGCAGGAGCTGGGGTTCTGTGCCGTTGCCCCAGACTACCCTCTCTCCTGCTGGCCCCGCGTCTCCAAACACCACACAGCCCCCTAAAGCTGTCAGAACTAATGTGTGAAATCAGAAAGACACATTTTCAAAGAACCAAGAAAATGCATTATCCTAACAAGTCAGGCAAGGCGGGGGCAGTGGGGTGGAGGGAAGGAGATAAAGGAGGTTGGGAGGGTGTGCGTGAGGACTGGAAACACGCCGCTAAGAAAGAACCTCAACAGACACGCGGGGAAGGTGCTGTGACTGGCCACGTGCTCTCCAGAGCGCCAGGTCCAGAGGACGTGGATCTGAGGCCAGACAGCAACCAGGTACTCGTACCTGGAGCTTGGGGCTCCCAAGGATTCCTCAGTGGTTACACCTCAGGGCCAAACAGCAGAGAAACAATACAAATGCAAGTCACACAGTCAGTTGGTTAATTCTAAGGAAAGCCCGCACACCAACAGCACAAGGCATACTTCTCCGGCATACGATGTAGACGTCGGCCTGTTAATGCAATGTGCAAGCCCCCGTGCAGTGTGTGCGCATGTCATCCACGGGGGGCTGGGCGCACACCCAAGTCGTGGCCTTTCCATGGCCTGCTTCCCACTCTGGGAGTTCCTCGAGCCTTTGTCTTGCTCCTTCCAGCTCCAGCCTTCTTACAACGTGTCAGTGGCCATCAGCCAGTGCCCGGAGGCTGGGGCAGAGGGAGGAAAGGTGAGCCCCTCCGAGTGCACAGGGGGCTCCTCGGTACTCCAGGTGAAGGGTTCCCGGGGGAAGCCCGGCAAGCCAGGCCTGTGGTTACGGGGACCTGCGCCTCCCTCAGCCCCCAGCAGGCCAGTCAATCACCAGAACTCACCCCCAAACCTCCCTAAAGCTCACCCCGAACCTCCCTGAAGCTCACCCCCAAACCACCCTGGGCTCCCCCCTAAAGCTCCCTGGGCTCACCCCTAAAGCTCCCTGGGCTCACCCCCGAACCTCCCTGGAGTTCACCCCTAAACCATCCTGAGCTCACCCCTGAACTCCCTAAAGCTCACCCCTGAACCTCCCTGGAGTGCCTGCTGCTCTTCCCCGCTGGCCTGAAGCTGCGCAGAAGGAAAAATATGTGCTTGGATGTTGCGGGGATATCATGCCCTGAACACCGTGAACTCAATTGCTTTCCAAAGGCACAAATTAAACCCGGAAGAAGCAAGGATTTCCTAAATGCCCACAGCACGGCCTCGGTCCCTGAGGACGGTCTCTTTGACAAGGACGACAGAATGGTTTTGAGGGTCTGGCTGTCCCGGTGAGCACAGTCAGTGAAACTTCAGCACATGTCCCAGCAGAGGCGAGACTGGCACATTCTGAATTCCCTTTCTTTTCTTTTTTAAATCTTTACTGTTGAGAGCATTACAGATGTCCCCCGCCCTTTTCCCCTCATTGTTCCCCTCCACCTGGTTCCCAGGCCGCCCCAGGCCTTCATCACCCTATTGTCTGCGGCCCTGGGCAGTGCATATGTGCATCGAGTTTCTCTGGTTCCTCTCTTCCGGCCCCCACCCCTTCCCTCTGAGATTCGTCAGTCTGCTCCCTGACAACTGCAGCCCAAAGGGAGCCGCGGGGGGTCTTCCGTTCACCTCGCGGATCCACGGGAATGAACCCGCTGCCTCACAAAGGCAGGTGCTCCCTCCAGGAGGATGAGGCTGGAAGACCAGCTTCCGGCCCCTGGTCCCACCCCATCCCCTGACAGAACTGAAGGTGCCACTGGGGTCACTCGCTCCATCTCCAGTGTAGATGCGTTTCCAAGAAAACCGTTTTCAGTCAGCTGTGGTCGGCAAACTGCGGCTCACGAGCCACATGCGGCTCTTTGGCCCCTTGAGTGTGGCTCTTCCTAAGCCTTAGGAGTGCCCTAATTAAGTTAATAACAATGTACCTACCTATATAGCTTAAGTTTAAAAAATTTGGCTCTTAAAAGAAATTTCAGTCGTTGTCCTGTTGATATTTGGCTCTGTTGACTAATGAGTTTGCCGACCACTGGGTCAGAGTATCCGAGCCACTTGGGCCGGTGTGCAACCTCTTCTCAGACTCTGGAACACTCGTTTTTAACATTCCAGCCACAAATTCTGAACACGTCCATTCACAAGTCAAACATGTGCTGACTCCTGACTCTGTGCTGTGCCCTGCGGTACAACTTCACCACTTCCGACGAGCCCACCCGGGGCCTGGCCACCTGGCCTGCAGGCCGTAGGCTGAAGGAGATGCCCGTCTCCCTGGATGAGGACAGTTCACAGAAACTCAGCCGCACATGCTCATCAGCTCACCGGCATGAGCTGGACGCTGGCGTGGGAAGGCCCTGCTCTCTGAGAAAAATGACCGAGGGCCTAGGGGTACAATTGGCTGCATTATCGTTTCCCCTGGAGTCGCTGTATTTATTGCTCTGGGCTATTCTCTTTCTTTTCTTTTAGGAAATATTACAAATATTTCCCCTTGGGCATTGTTAATTATGTAAGAAACTCATGCTGATGACATGATGTTGGAGTAGGAATGATAACCCCTCCTATTCCCTCCTATGAACTCACAGAGTGTGTCTACTTAACCATCTCATCTGGATCCCACAGACACGTGTCTGCTACCCTCACTGCACTAAGCATGCTGCGCAGGCTCCTCAGAGAGCCGGAGCCCCAAGATGAAGAATTGGAGGTCTGAGAGGCAGGAGGGACAGGCAAGACAGTGGACATTCTGAAAAGGGCATCCATTCCTGAATCACAGTGTGAGGGGAGACAGAAGTCCCTTGTCTTTCTCAGGACCTTAGAAGAAGGACATGGCTGCACACGGACCAAGGCTGAGCGCCGGCCTGTGGGACTGTCGAGGTTTGCCTGCCCGTCTCTTGGTGTTCGCTCTGCTCCCTCTCAGGGGCCTCCTGGGGCCACACTTGACCTCGGCACCTTGGGCTGACCTTGGCTCCTTGCCTGCAGCCCCGGCGTGAGGCAGGCAGGAGCAGGGCGGGGCTGCCGATGCCCGAAGACCTGCCTGCCTCCTTCTGAGCTGGTAGTTGACGTAGAGCAAGTTTCCAGAATACAAAACAGCCTGCAGAAATGTGCTTCAAAATGAAAGGGAAGAAGCACTCAAGAAAGAGGCGGAGACACATCAAAAGAGCTCAGGGACCAATGAGAGAGCGAGAGAGAGAGAGAGAGAGAGAGAGAGAGAGAGAGAGAGAGAGATCCTGATGGCTGAAACTGGGACCAGGTGAGCAACAAGGTAAGTAATGAGAGTACTGGATTCTAACTCAGAGAATCAGATAGATATCCAAATGCCTACACGGCTATAAATAAATGATGGAATTCACTCAATAAGGGGAGAATGGACGCCTCTTCTTCACAGAGGAGCCCACGTAACAGATACAGAAGGGATGCGGCCGGTATGAACCACCCCCAGCACTCCGGGCTAACTGCTGTGGCAGGATGCTCAGATTAGCACCTGCACCTGGAGGAGAAACAGGCTATAGGAGCACCTCCCTTCAATACTGATCAGTTACCGTCACGTTAACACATGCCCACAGCATCTGAGATCCTCCCTCCAGGGAATGGTGCTGGGTGCCCCTCCCCGAGTGGGGGCTGCACTTAGTGACGAGCTTTCAGGCATAGAGCATGGAAAGGGAGAAGCAGCCACTCTGTGATGGAGAGAACGGGCAGGCGGCCCCTGAACCACGCGATCCCGGTCAACACCACCAGCAGGAAGACAGGCTGGTACCACATGGCCCTGCCCTGACGCAGTGAGATGCCCACTCCAGGTCACAGGGACCCTCTTCTAAGCACCTGGAACCTCTGCCTACACATGGCCGGCCCATAAGGAGGGACGTCCCACCAGATCCCGGAGCAGTGCTTATCCAAGAGGCCAAGGTCACGAAAGACAAGGAGAGAACATGGAACAGTCCCAGTTGGAGGAGACCAGTGCAATGCGATATCCGGGACCGGAAAAGAGACATCTGTGGAAAATTGGGGGAATTTTAAAAAAGTGTATCTTTTCCTTAAAGGGGGTGGGGGTGGCAATTGTCTTCTTCTATCAAGAGAAAATATGTCCTAGTAAATATTTTTGGTTTTGTAAGTCATGCGGTCCCCTTGGAAACTACTTAACCCTGTCACTGTAGCTCAAAAGCGAGGACAACATAGATACGAATGGGCATGGCATGTTCCAACCAAACCTTACATACAGGCCATGGGCTGGCTTTGGCATGTGAGCCAAGTTTCCCGACTCCTGGGCAATGACATTAAACCCCTGTCAATCTCTTCGTTTTGATCGCTGTGCCTGGTTCTGTAAGATGGAAACACCGGGGGGAGTGAGGGAGAGGGGTCTTGGGAACGCCCTGTGCTACCTTTATGACTCTTCCGTACACTGCAAGTTATTTCCAACAAGTTGTAGAAATAACTCGGTGATTGTGGGCCACTTTTGGATGGTCTTGGTTGCCCCTACCCTGCACCTCTTCCCCCTGGTGCCCACGTATGGGTCCTGTGAACATGGCCAAGTCCACGAACTGTTCTCTGTGTCTGTTCTGCACAGAATGAGAGGAAGCAGGCTCATGACATCACATGAGTGATGAAAGCGATAGCAGGACATGCTTCCTGAACCCAAGGACTCCGAGCCTCAGAATGGACCTCCGAAAGGCGGGAAGAGGGGTGACTCTGAACAGCAGTCATCGCCCCCCAACTCCCCCCACACCGTGCCTCTGTTCATGAAATGCTGGGCAGCATGGCTCGGTGATTGAGCGTCGACCTATGAACCAGGAGGTCTGTGTTCCATTCCCAGTCAGGGCACATGCCTGGGTTGTGGGCTTGATCCCTGGTGGGGGGCATGCAAGAGGCAGTCGATTAATGAATCTCTCTCATCATTGATGTTTTCTCTCCCTCTCTCTCCTTCCCTCCCTCCCTCCACCCCTCACTTCCTCTCTGAAATAAAAAACAAAACATCCTATCATCTTGAAACCCATCTCCAAGCGCAGTCCAAGGCGGGATGCAGTGTATACAGTGAGAAGGGACATGGGCCTTGGAGGATGGTAGGGCTTTGGCAGCACGGGGACAGAGCCTGAGAGCCCCCCACATTGGAGAACCCTGACTGTGGCCCCAGGTCGGGTGGTGGGACGCACCTGTGTGCTTCCCTGAGCAGTGTGGCTTGTCAGGAGCTGGGGTCCGGAAAGAGGGCACCATCATGGAGGTGGGTCCCCAAAAAGAGGCTGACATGCCCAGAACCAAGAAGACAAGCTGGCGAGACCCAATGGGGTCCACAGCTCCAAGCCCGAGACCCCAGAGCAGGCCCGGCCAGGAACGCAGCTCATTCTCCTCAGGCCTGGGGAGGGTAGGGTCTGAGCCCCCGGGTGTGGGCCACCTCTGGGAAGCTGCGCTTACTCCTCGCTCTGCACCCGCTTGGGCTGGGTTAAGGAGGTGCTAATTGCCTCTGAAATGTAAATTTATGGCTCAGATTTCATAAGTCAGACGCACAGCCAAGAACACGCCGTGCTGACGGAGCCCATCGAGCCATTTCCTGCCCTGGGCTCCCAATCGCCTCGACCCGTCTCGACGCCACGCAGTCCGTCTGGGCAGGGGTGTGGTGAAATCATCTGGCCTGAGGGCTCCCCTTCTTCTGTCTCGCTCAGCTTTGCACTTTTCTGTGGGACACTGAGCCCATTTTTTTGTATTAACACTAGAGGCCCAGTGCACGAAATCCGTGCAAGGGGCTTGGCCCTCGCAGGCCCGGCTTCATACAGAAGGTCGTCCTGACAGTCCTTCTGCTGTTCGGTCTAATTAGCAGATTAGCTCTTTATTATATAGGATGATCCTACATTTAATTCCGTATGTGAAACCGCTCTCTCTTTTTTTCTTTTTTAAGAATCCTTAAATAAGACAACAATTATTTTAGCTACCAAACTGTGATGAAATAGTAATGGTTCCAATGGAATCCTATGTTGACGAGTGGAAAACTGACTCCCCATTGGGAGTGTGGAAAAACAAGAAGCATCTACAAACGCCTAGAAGGGACTACCCCACTTCGGGGACCAGAAGTCACAGTGGAGGTGCGGGAAAGGGCGGAAGGCAGTCTAACGACACTTCCATTCTGTGGAATGAGGCTGCACTTAAATGTGTGGTACAGCTAGGACTTAAGAGGTCACTTAAGGTCTACCGATGCAAGGCAAGGGAGCTTGGAACCAAACAAGTACAAGTATGTTTTTTAAATATTTAAATACATAAATAATACAGAGAAATATAGAATATGTAAATAATTATATAATAAGTAATAAGCACGTACCTATAACATCAGAAGAGGAAGTTGAAAAAAATAAGCGAAAGATTTCTTTCCCCCTCAGAAAGGCATGAGGTCAGGGCTAACAGAGAATGGTTAACAGTCTACTCGCGAGTAAATCTATCTTTTAGGGAGTATTTCCTTCCGACAAACAGCGGTGACGGTGGGAGGGAGGGCGGCTCTTGGCGATGCCTGAGTCATTCACGGACTAACTGTAAGAGGTGAGGCCCACTGTCGGTCCTGGAATCCACTGACATAAATGGTCATGCCCGAGGATTTCCGGTCACTTCCCAGCCCTCACGGCTGTGCATTCCTGACAAGGCCTTGGGACACAGGGGAAGTGAGAAAGCAAGTGCGGACGGGACCCACTGGGTGCAACCTTCACAGGTGTTGGGAGACCATGCAGAGCTGCATGTGGGCCGAGCATCTTCAGCTCAGGTGACCTCGGGCACAGAGCCCTGGTGGGTCCTGGAAGAGCCCCTGCACCAGCAACTCCAACTCCATCCTGCCTCCCTCCTCTTCCGCAGCGTTCCGCCGTGAAAACCATGCACTTCTTGTCGGTTTAAAAATCTCACTGAGCCACGTGAGGGCTTGTGGGGCAGATAAAACACTTGGTCTTACGGGCCACGAAACAACACTGCGATTCCTGCCTGGGGGAGGCGGCGGCTAGTTAGGCCTTGCTTTGAGAATATGGAAACAGGTCAAAATGACAGCCTTAGCTCCGGCTCTGGCGCTCGCTCTCTCTCTCTCTCTCTTTGGAAAAAACATTGTGATAAGTCTCTAGCCAACAAAAATGTCTCTGGCCTTAATGATAATTTATCCTTCCCTTTCTCAGGGAGATAGATGCCTCTAAGCCAGGGAAACACAATGTGGGATCTTCGTAGCAGCAACAGCCAACATCCCTGACGCAATCACAGCGTGGCAGGCTCTGTGACAGCTGCCCCTGTGAACTCATACATCTAACCTGGCCACTAGCCTTTGAAAACCAGAGCTGCCATTATGCCCATTTTAAAGATGTAAAAACTGAGGCTCAGCGAGTTGCCTGGAGCGTAATGCTGGTGTCAGAATCCTAACCCAGATGCCTAATTCCACTGGGTGTGTGTTTACTCATAGAACGCACTGCTCCAAACGGCCGAGGACTGAAGTGGCTGCAAAAGCCCTCAGACATACGGGAAACCGGAGAACACGGAAACCAGGCCAGCCGTGGAAAGAGGCCACGGAAGGGGGCGGGAGGACAGAGGAAGGGAAGGTAGCCTAAGTAACGTAAGTTTCTCTCCAGGTCTTTCACTCCGGGCTCCTGAAAAGGGACCCCATGTCACTGGTCCCCCAGGGCCGCGTCATTCCCCAGTCTTTTCACACCTGGTCCCCGCCGGCCCCTGACGACACATAAGCAGATGGACCTCTTGATCAGAGTGGGATTGTTCTTCCTACGGCTTCCGCTGGGAAATGAGGCTCCCAGAGGCCGTGGTGCCCACCTCCCGGACACAGCTCCTCTTGGCGCCCGCTGACCCTGCCTCAGGGCCACTGCCACTCCCTCGGCCCACACACTGCTCCCGGGACCTCCAGCCCTGCTCGCACATTTCCTCCGAGTTCTGCTTCCCCGATCACCCGACTACACCTGTTCTCCCGCCCCCACGCTCTGTCACACTTGCTCCCCACCTCCTGACGCAGTCTATCGTCACTGTTGCCCCATGTTCTATTTGGCACACCTTCCCCGTCCCCCATGAGCCTGTCCCCCAGGCCCATGGCCACCGCCAGTGCCCGAGACATGGTTAGTGACTGAATAAATGAATTGACTCACACACCCCCGAGGGATCAATGCTCCTTGGCCTTGCCTGTGGAAACAGGTCCTGCAACAAACCAAGGAAATGAAGCGACTCGTTCGCAAATGAAGAAAAATCTGCCCCGTTTGGGGGAAAACATGGGATAGGGCATCTCAGAGACCCTGGCACGAAGCAGAAGCCAGGCAAGTGCACGGGTGTCCCAGGGAGGGGTCCCCAGAGTGGCGTCCCGGCCACAGGCCTCAGTGTGGACGCTGCTCAGAGCCAGTCCCCCGTGCGGAGGGGCCTGAGTAGGGAAGATGGGATCAGAGCGAGGCTGTGCTGAAACCCTCAGAAGCAAGCACCGCCCCGGTGTCTCCTCTGAGAGTGCATCCCGCACAAAGGCGGCAGCTGCATCGGCCCTGTGTGATTTCAGGGAGCGCTGGCTGGCGTGGCCCCGTTGTCCCCCGCTGTGGATGAGCCCCCATCTTCGCACCGCCCCTGGAATGTGTGCCCCTGAAGATGTCCCCTGAGATAGGACACGCTGGGCATTGTTTCGCCCAGGCCAGCGCTCGGATCCCGGAGCAATCCACCCTGCTTTCAACGGCCGCTGACAGCTCCAAGAGCTGGGCAGAAATCAGTTGAAGGAAAGGGAAGTCTTGTCGGAAATGAGATTAATCTTGTAACGAGTGTTCAGCCCTGATAACCCATCTGGGCACACAACTGCTTAAACTGGAGAGCAATTAACCTTCACCCGACAAGCCCTGTTCAACCGTTATAAACATTAAAGAGACAGCGGCCGTCCCACCTCCGCGTAGACTAAACAACCAGATTTGAATTCCACGGCCACGGCCTCTTTCTGCAGATGCGCGGGGGCGACCAGGTGCCGGGGCAAAGGTGGGCTCGGCTCTGCACGGCTCCGGTAGCCGGGCCACCGTGGGGAGCGGGCCGAGGTCACTCACATGAGACAGCTCAGGGCGTTCTTAAGTAAAGCCACTGGCTTCGGGGCGCTGGATGGGGTTGGTTTCATGCGGGAACATGTCTGCTAATGGGAACACCCTTGGGGGGGGGGGGTCCTCCTCTTTTCCTTCTTGCCCCACAGCAGGCATATCTGCACTGAGCTCCCTCCTCTCCTAATTCGATGCCTCTTCCAAGCCCGGCAGCACTTGCATGAGCGATGCAGGTTGTGGTCACAGAAGGGAGATTTTTTTTTAAATCTCTAAGAAGTCACTCGCTTTCATGGGGAGCCAACCTGTGATCTCGCCTTATCTGTGTGCGCTGCAGCCGACGGGGCTGAACAGGCCGGCCCGTGTGAAATTCCGCGTGGTGGGGAGGAGGCTGGGAACCCTACGCTTAAAAACAGCGTACTCCGCGTGGAGGAGAAATCTGAAACCCCTTTACCTCCCCGCTCGGGCGAGAGCTGGCTCTGGCACTGGTGTGCACTGAGCCCCCAGACTGCGTTTTGGATGAGACCCATGCACCTTACAGGGGGGCACAAACCAATGTGGGTGCAGGACATTACCCGCCCCCCCAGAGGCGTGTCTAAGCACAGACACAGAGTAACATGAGGGCAGGTGCTCTGGCACCTAACCAGCCTGTCTGCTAGTGTGACCACACCCAGAGTTTAAAAGACAATAAGAAAATAATTAAAGGGGGGAAATGGAAACATGCATCTCGCATCTTCTCAACAAATGCCTCTCCCGAGGTCTGAATCTGGTCTTCATGACGGCCAAAGACAGCTCTCAGAATGGTCCGCCCTAACATGAGATCGTCCATCTCCTTGAACCCGTTTCTCTTTTCCGACGGCTGAGTCATGACATCCCCGCCTCAGGGATGTCTGCACATAGAAGCCTAAGTTTCCATGACCCGTCTCCTGCGTGCTTGCTGGTCTCAGCTCGGCCTCCGACTGCAGCACTGGAGAGTGATGAGACTGAGGTGTGCAAGCATCCAGGGCGAAGGTCCCAGCCCCGGGGTCTGGCTTTCCTGGCTTGCGTGGCTGCGTCTTCTCCCACCATCAGGGGCAGAGAACGCCCTTCCGCTCCAGAGCAGGAGTTGGGAAAAGGGAGCCCGTGGGGCTGATGCCTGCACCGCAGGGGCTACTCCGTCGTCATTAGCAGCCGAGTTCCCCCCAAGCACAGGATGCCATGGCCCAGCTCCCCTGCTCCCCGGTGCCTGCGCCTGAGGCGAGGGGGCAATGAACGCAGGCACCTGAGCCGGCCAGCTTTCATCCCCAAGGGGCCATCCTGTGACCCTGGTGCAGGTGGGGTCACACAAACAGCATGGCGACCCCCCCACCCCCACCCGGTTCTCAATTTAAATGTGTGTCTCTTTCCCAAGGAAACCGTGCAGAGCCTTCCCGTCAGTGACCAGATGAAGTTCAGTGCTTGGCTCAGAGTCAGATGTGAGTGACAACGCCTAACCCCAGGACGCCTGGGGGCAGTCCACTTTTCTGGGCTCAAGCCCCTGCATATATACCTCCGTGGCTATGAGAGACAGAAGACACAAATGAAAGCGCAATGTCCGGACAGTGACACCGTTGACAACACCGTTTTATCAGTTCCAAGCATGTGCTCACCTGGAAGACTTCGGGGCAGGAAGACCCCGCATACATTTTATAAGATGCGAGCAGCGCCTTCACCCATCTGCCTTGTGGCGTGGGGGTGACAGGCTGCCTGAGCAGCAAGTGCCCCACGGGGTAGGAGGTGCTGGCAGGGGCCGCCCCCACCTCGCCGCACTTCTTGACACTGACCACGTACAACGAGGAGATAAGAGAGACCTCAGCATCCAGCCCGGGGTCTTGTGACACTGACACGGCGGCCGGGCCAACACTGGGCCTGACAGTGATTTCTACTTCGATGGCCGGACGGGATCCACCGATGACATGGCCGACATGGGTGCTAGGAAGGTGTATACTTTTTTTTTTTCAATGAAACTTAGCGCATTTTCAGATTCCAAAATGGTATCTCCACGTCAGCGATGTACAGGTCCGTGGGAACGTGAGACTCCCAGCTCCCCCCGCGCCTCCCTGGCTAGGCATCCTCCGTGGGCGGTGTCCTGCTCGGCCAATAGGAAAGCTCCATCCAGAAGGGAAGCCGCCACCCTGGCCACCCGCCTTGTCTCCCACCGACCCCTACCCAAAGGCGTCCCCTCCACCACCGCCCTCTGAGCCTCCCTCCATGTCTTCACAGATGTGCGTGAAGTAAGGATGGAGAGGAGACCACACTAGACGGGGGTGGTCCCTCCATGCTCCCGAGAGCATCCTTAAACAAGGCCCCAGACGACCAAGACTCAGAGGAGAAGACGGTGTGAAGACAGACTGGGGTGATGCATCTACAAACCAAGGAACACGAGGGTGTGGGGGGCCTGGGGACTGGGAGAGGGCGTGGCCCACGTGCTCCTCGGGCCCCAGAAGGAGCCAGCCCTGCTGACACCTTCACTTGGCCTGCTGACCTCAAGACAGCAGGAGACGAAACCTCCCATTGTTCTAAGCCGCCGGCTGAGGTCGTTTCTATGGCAGCCCCAGGAAACTAACCTGCGACCAGGGATCGTGCTTTTAACCAAAGTGTTGCCATTTTAGGGCATTCTAAGGCCCATGCTTTGATTTATAGCGTTAGAATAGCTTTCAAAAGTGCGACAGGCTATGCCAAGAATTAGGGAACTTCCTGGTTCCAGCGACCAGATCGCCTTCATTTTTTTCAGAAAAACACTCGTTTTGTGAAACCTTTTCATGTGAACGCCTCTGGTAGCCGAGGCCCTGCCTTTTCTGCTGAGGAAAACATGCCCTCGGACCCCTGCGGGGATCGTCTACTTCACATCCTAATGGAACTCAGGCGGGGCCCTGTTTTGACAACTATCTTCAAATCTCTCCGAGTTTCATTTGAGAATAATGTTAGAAATTTTTAAAAAATGGAAATTAAAATGTAATTTCTTTAGTATGTTTTTCTGACCAACATTTGTGGGCCAATTAGTCCCATTTGGATTGCTTCACGTTTACTCCCCAAAAATGCCTCCTTCTCTGAGGAGCTCCTAATTATCCCCATAACATGAGTCTAGTGATCCAAAGTATAACTGGGTTGAGAAACACTGGAACCCGAGAGAGCCAATCGGGTTTCTTCCAACTTCTGCACTCCCCAATAAAAGCTGCTTCCTTTCCCTCGCCTCCTTACAAACCAGACGGTAGTTCTGCTGGGAGAGCGACCATGCCAGGTTTATTATAATCACAGGCCCCGCTGAAGACATGCTTCGCCCAGGGAAGGATTGCACTACCCGACTAGTCACTCACTCATATGTTCATTTACAGCAACTATTGATGGAGACACACTCTGTATGCCACGCGCTGTGCTGGACGCGGGAGAAACAGCAGTGCGGCTGGTCTGAAATTATTCAATTGAAAAACAGTTCATAAAAAAATCTTCTCACCAAGATGGAAGAATACTTCTGGTTTTATGAAAGACCTCATTTTCTTCGGCTTATGTACAGGGTGTCCCCCAAAAATGAATACACACTTTAATAGCTGATAGCTCAATTTTGAAAATCAAATATATTTTAATTAACACTGCCTTCATGAAAGTCTGACCAGTAAAGCTTGTTACGTTAAGTAATACGTTTGTTAAACTTAAAATTTCAGTAGGGAATTCCATTTTATTACCGGACTTAGCTAAATTGATTGTTAATGGCTATTGAGGTTAATCGTTATCATAAAGCAGATTATCTTGCACTTGAATACAAATAACTTGGCTATTTATGAAGATGCTCTAGCACCTCATTTCTATTGCAGATGTCACATTTTCAAAAATGACAGTGCACCGACCAGCGTGGCTCAGTGGTTGAGCTTTGACCCATGAACCATGGGGTCACGGTTCGACTCCTGGTCAGGGCACATGCCTGGGTTGCAGGCTCGCTCCCCAGTGTGGGGTGTGCAGGAGGCAGCCGATCAATGATTCTCTCTCATCATGGATGTTTCTCTCCCTCTCCCTCTCCCTTCCTCTCTGAAATCAATAAAGACATTACAAAAAGAAGAAGAGTAGCAACGCTGGAGGAACTGCCTGGGTTACAGTGAACACAGAAACCCTCGGTGTAGACCATGTGGATATGAGCAGGTGTGCCCTAGAGATTAAGCCACAGCTTCACTGAAATCTCAAAGGAGGGACTACAGTCCCAAAAGAAGAAAGGGCAACAGCGCCTATCAGAGTCCATTAAGTACAACTTGTCATGGCGTACAGGGTGTGCAGCACTTGGACATCTAGATAACCCAGTGCAGACCCTGGCTGTGTAAATACAGGGAGGTGTTGCCACTCAGTAAAAGCAAAACGCCTGCCTGGTGTTTGGCCTCATGCAGACAAGTGTCATGTAACACAATGCAGGCCCCAAGGACTGTGGATCTGCTTGTAGGTGTCAGAAGCATCCCCAACTACGGCCCAGCGGAAAGTCTGTGCTCATCACTCAGGTGCTCACACACGTTCAAAACCCAATCCCATTCCGGGCAGCTGCACCATCACCCACCTTCCCAAACACAGGCAGGCGCTTTAGGCCACACGGGCACTTGTGTCTCACATAGGCGCTCAAGTCATGCAGACGCCGGGCCAAGACACAGTAGCAGTTCTCTCCTGACCAAGAAGCACCACTTCACCCGGCCGGCGTGGCTCAGTGGTTGAGCGTTGATCTATGAACCAGGAGGTCACGGTTCAATTCCTGGTCTGGGCACATGCCTGGGTTGTGGGCTTGATCCCTGATGGGGGGTGTGCAGGAGGCAGCCAATCAATGATTCACTCTCATCATTAATGTTTCTATCTTTCCTTCTCCCTTCCTCTCTGAAAGCAATAAAAAAAAATATTTAAAAAAGCAGCAGCACAACTTCTTTCCCATCTCCTAGAGGCCACTTACAGGATGCTTTGCGTGTACGAAGTCAGCAACTGCTCGTGGATTAAATGGATGCATTCTCTATGACATGGGATCAGGTCCCACCTCACTAATGAATCCACTCACTCACACACTTATCATCCAGGCAGATGTCCACTCACTTATGGAGTGTTTATCGTCTCGACACCGACTGCTTCTTGCAGGCATGGCCGGCCCAGATACAAGATGACAAGACGTGTAACTCAAGGTGGAGAGTGCTCAACTTGAACTCGCAGAGTTGCAAGAGTCTGGTGGTCAGTAAGGCCCACCGGTTCTGAATGATGACCATTAACTGGCACTGTGACCGCCAGTCCATGCCTGCCCCTCTCCTTCTCTGCAGGAGGTCCCAGCGCTAGTCGTCAGTTCCAAATAGCAGTGGACGCCTTCCTCCCACCCTTAGGCCCCTCCGGAGACCAGCTGTCACTGGCACTGAAGAACCTGCCCGTTCGCTGACCAGGGAGGAGGCTCGGGAAGAGACCGTGAACACCTCCCGGGCCTCCAGCGTGGCTTTTCATTGCAGCCTCACACTATCGGTCTCTTGAGCTTGTGAAAATGCAGCTGAGTTCAGCTGCTGGAAGTTGGCTCGACACACGTTGCTTGAACCAGTAAACGGACTCGTGATGGGGACTCTGTGTTTTCTCTACCGTCCTCAAGGAATAGCATGAGACAGAAACCAATAACACAGAGGGAAGTGCATCCATCTCTTCAGAAGCTATCAATACCCAAAGGGTATAGGAGTCCCTTCAAAAGGCAAACGCTGGAAACAAATACAGTCACGAATGGGTTACACCCAAAAAAGCAAGTAAGATAGGAGAGTAAATTAAATACTAGGGTAAGTAGCCAACAAGAGCCCCTAACAGGGAACACCTTTTGCACACTAACGCACATGACTGTTCAAAGCACGCACATGTATTAAGCCATTTTATCCCTGCACCACCACCAGGAAGTGGGTGTAACCATCATTATGGAGTCCATTCTACAGATGGGGAAACTGAGGCACAGGAAAGAGTCAGCTCGCCAGGGCAGTGGGGCAGGCCTGCCCCAGCACTCATGTTCTGCTCCGTAAGAAGAGTCCTTAGGAGGAGATACGGGGCCTTAGTTGCTAAAGGAGATTGTATCACCTGACTCCCCTTTTCTTCACTATCCTATAAAAAAAGGAGTGGAAAAGACTATGAAAAATGAGTCTGATTTCTCTTATTTTATTATTCTTTTTAAAAAACATGTCTGTGTGCATGGAAAAATAAAATAAATCCAAAAGAATAAAGTCTTAAAAGATTCTTGATGATGTAATACCAATCACTTTCTTTTTCTAAATGTTTATTTCCTAATCTCCCCCCAAAATTGTTTTAAAATGGGGGGAAAGATCACAGTTTGATTTTGTTGTTGTTGAACAATCTGTTATTCAATGGATAGGTCGGACCTGCATTCCCTCCGGGCTAAAGACAACAAAACAACCCCCCCACCCCCCAATCCTCAGGCAGTGAGAGGTGATTTCCAGGGGAATGCCAACAGGGGTGCCATTCCATCTGGCGTCAAAGAGGCGTGTCTCTGTTGGACGGTCCTGCACCAGCATCACACAGGCGAGATCTGGGGCGCTGGGACCAGCCAGGACTCAGGAGGGCCGAGCTGTCACTGTGCAAAGCATGCTGGGAGATTC
>NW_006298519.1:1490097-1504905 GCF_000327345.1 Myotis davidii
AGAATGCCTCAGAGTTCCCTAAAAGCTAACAACGCTGTCCCATAGAGGTATCCGGGAGAACAAACACAGAGAGGCAAGCGGTCTTCCTTCAAACAGAAGGGTCCTGAGATTATACAGGGAGCTGAAGTATATTAACAAGTGAGTCCTCCCAAGAGAATGTCTCTTTGGGTAACTTCACCATCAGTTCAACCAAAATATGTGTATTGAGTGTGCAGACAAGTCATTGGTGTGTATGCATGGACTAGCACCTTCACAGGACATGACTACATGGAACCACGTCTGGCAGCTTCTCAGGGTCAGACACACCTGCCTCCCCACCTGTCAGTCATCCCCACCCACGGGCGAGGTGCTGGACGGGGAATCTCTCTGGGACAGTCCGCTGGTCCATTGCAGGGCAAAGCTCACAGGCCCTTTGTCATCAAAGAAGGCGTTTCACCAAGACGGGAGCCAACAATGAGCGGCTGCTGGGTTTTCTGACGATTCCGTGGGCGACCCGGAGCCGTGGGCTTCCTTGCTTGGAGGGGTAAACATCGCTCGTTGGCGTTTGGCCAGGGCTTCAGTTGTGTGGCTTTCAGGTGCTATTTATTTTATTTAGTTTATTGTTCAGGGTTACTGTTTATTGACTTGATATGTTTTTTCCCCTGCACAGGGGCCAGTCGGGTAAGGACATATCCTGTGGATGGATAATTGATGATTCCCTATTGTTTGGTGTTTGTGTGTTATGGTTTTATTTGCTTTGGTTCAAAGGACCTAAACAATGCCTCCGCTGGACTTTAATAACTAGTGTAAAATCAGCCCCGGGAACAATCTGTGCCCTGAGATTGTTGTACCCAAATCTGGTGATCTCAGCTCAGCTCAGGAAAGCAAAATCTCAAACGACTGTTACCCTGACGAACCACAGAGAAAACCTTCAACCGAAGCTCAAAGCGGCTCATTTCCCAACACATACAAAAGCGGAGGCTTGCACCCATCTCCATGATAACAAGGCCACCGACCATCTGAGATGCCCACGGGGCACAGATCTTAGCACTGACCTATCTAGTCCAGTTACAGTCATCGCAGTAAAAGCCAGCCAGCGGACCAGCCCGAGGTGAGGAGGAGGGGCTGAAGCCATTACTTGAGAAGCATCGTATTTTCACCTCCTCCGTGGCGGAGCATCCTGCCCGAACATCTGCAGCAACAGGCTATTCCCCTTGGAGAGGAGACCATGAGGCCCCGCAGAGGAAGCGTCCACGGGGAGCCTTCCCGCCCCGCGTGCCTCTGGGGGCTGGCTCCGGGCGGAGGAAGTGAGCGCAGGAAGTATCTGTCTGCGGACCCTTTATCCGCGAGGTGATTGCTACAGCAGCGTTTTACTGTTTACCAGGGCAGTAAACACGGGGCTAAAAAAAGATGTTTTCCATCTCCGAGGACGAGGCTGGAAAACACGCACGTGCACTTTCTCATCAGCAGCTTCCGATCAGAGCTGTTTGCCATCTGACTGGGCTCCCAACGGAGAGTCGTCACTGCCATCAGCCTCTGGGCAGCCCAGAAGGGACCCCCTCAGATGCCCAGGAAACGGGGTGGCTTCCCTCCCAGGGACGCTCCTCTAGCCAAGGCAACCGTGTTTCTGGACCGTGCTTGGCCCAGGCTTGGCCGTCCACAGGCTTGAGCGTTCCAGGGGTGGGGAACCTTTCTCCTGCCAAGGGCCACTGGGATATTTATCACATCTTTCGGGGGCCATACACCTAAAAATTAGCCTGATTATCAACCTAAAAATTAGCCTGCTACATTGGGTCAAACATTTCATTACCTCAGCCCTAATGCCTCGGCCGGGCCAGACCAAATGCTTTTGAGGGCCTTCTACGGCCCGCGGGCCGGATGTTCCCCACCCAGGAACAGGTAAAGTCTGCGAGACTGTGTTAACTCACATGGTGGAATGGATAATCCGGAAGTCAGAGAGCTCACAAGGTCACTTACATTTGACCTTGGACAATATTCTTATTTTACATGTGAATATCAACATGCTTCCGATTCTAGGAGTTCCCACGAGATGACGCTCACTGACAGGTAGAACACAGGCCGAGGTGCAGCTGCTGCTTCTGATGCGGGACCTCACCCAGGCTGCATCTCCTGCTCCATCTCTTTATTTCTTTGGTCCAGACTCCAGGTTTGCAGCCAAACTGTCCCCCCCACCCTGGGATGAGGGGAGTGACCCAGTACTGGCGAGAGGCAGAGGGAAGTGGACGAAAGCAGGTCTGAGAGGAACCCCTGAACATATGAGACGTTCTAGGAGCCCCTCATTCTCATGGCTGTCTTTCACATTATAAAACACTCCCTTTGGCGCGGCTGGCGTGGCTCAGTGGTTGAGCATCAACCTATGAACCGGCAGGTCACAGTTCAAGTCCCAGTCAGGGCACATGCCCCAGTCAGGGCTCGATCCCCAGTGTGAGGTGTGCAGGAGGCAGCCGATCAATGATTCTCTCTCCTCATTGGTGTTTCTATCTCTCTCTCCCTCTCCCTTCTCTGAAATCAATAAAAATATATTTTTTAAAAATCTCCCCTTGGCTTATTAGCTATTTGCAAAGCAGGAGGACGAGCAGAGAAGGGGTGTGAGAGTGAGAAGCGCGGAGAGAAAGAGGGTGACAAAGGCTCGAAGGTCACCCCGGGCCAGCTGAGCAGGGGCCACGGCTCGCCCAGCAGCAAGCTCTCCCAGCCCTGTCTCAAGTCAGCAGTGCCGACCAAGGGCTTGGAGCAACGGGCACTCACCGTTCTGTAAGAGTTTTTATTTCGTAATAAAGAGCAAAGAACATGTTAGTCAGAGGAAAACTGGCTTTTAAAAAATGTCAATTCACAAACTGTCGTAGAAATGGAAAGAAAAACAGAGCTTTTATGGATTTCCTGATTTGAGTCCTACAAGGAAAATGTATTTGAATGGCATGAATAACAAAATTAGCGAACAATGTACCCAACTCCATTCATCTGGCCACAGCCCCGAGGAGCAGAAACTAGTGTTTCAGAGGGAAAGGCCCAGGTGTCGTGGGCGGAGACTGGGCAAGGGTGAAAGTTCAGGAAGCCCATGTCCCAGGTTCCCGGGAAGGAGCTGAGGTCAAAGCATCAGAGGGACGCGGGAGCCACCCGCTCCCTCCCCACGTCCCCCACCAGCCTCTGCCTCTCGCCTCCCTTCCCGTGGGAGCAAGATAAGAGCAAGCCCTTCCCCCCAGAGGCTATTTTGAGGAGGCCCTGGAGAAAGGCGGGAGACAGACACGGGCCGTGCTTGCTCCCTCCACCCTCCACATTTCTGACGCTCTGGGCACATCAGGTAACACCTACAGCAACAGAGATCCAGAGAGGACTTCGCAATATAAAACCACATACACTTTTTTTTTCTTTCTAAACTTGGAGCAACATCTTGGGAAATCTACCTCAAATTGAGACACAAACTAATCGTGTTGACACACTCTGGAGTGTTGTTTCAACAGCTCCTCTTCCTCTAAGGTGATCACTGAGCAGCACAGGCACAGGGCTCACCTTGAACAAAGATACTTAGCCAGGCCCACCGCTATGGGCCCGCGCTCTGAATGCATGGCCGCCGGGGGGACTCTGAGTAGGGGTCAGTGCTGGCTCTGTGCGATGCCAAAAGATTAATTGGCTACACCACAATATGGAAAGAAAGATGCTAAATGCTCAAGGCAGAATGCCTGGAAGGCGGCTGGGTCCGATGTAGAACATGTTCTAAATGTTCTTTCTTTTGTTCTCCGGGATTCAACATGCATTGTCTTGCAGCAGCCCTGACGGCAATGTCCCGACTGGACTGTGAGGTGGCTTTTACAATGAATGACTGCTTGGGCTTGGCCCTTCTTTTCTAAATGTCCCTGAACTTATCTGTGGCCAGCAGCGGCTTCCCCCACCAGTTGGGTGACACCCGGTGGAAAACTCGGAGCTGCATTTTCAGTCCCAAGACGAGAGCGAGGAAGTGGACACTTGGGACGAGGAAACTTCAATCAGCAGCTGGTCCGGGACCTAGAGCCACTGCCTCTTGGAAACGGCCCACTACCAAATACGGGAAGAGCCCAGGCCCCAGGCAAACACAGCGCTGGCGCAGGGTTCGGGGCCCGAGGGTTCTGGCCCCTCTTCTTCATTCACCACCGAACGTGCAATAATGGCTGCCTGGGTTGGTTGTTGTCGTCGTTCACACAAAAGCAGTAACGTACATGAGCCAGTGCTAATCCTTTCATTAGCCAATGAACGGCATCACTCTATCCCTGAATACACCATTTCTCTTTCTGCACCGGAGTTTAATAGTTGAGGCCAGGGCAACGCGCAGGAAAAGGAGATGATCTGATGATAAACGGAGGGGAAACGAAGAGATTTGTGTGACTCGAGCAACATTCTCAGCCTCATTAATCCTCTGTCTCTACTGGTACAAGCGCGGCAGCACCCCGGTTGCGTGAGTAGCACATGAGACGGTGGGAGCGCCCAGCACGGCCTGGCCTGGAACCAGGGGTTCTGAGGAGGACGTTCAGGGGGATGATAAACTCGAGCTACAACAGCTGCCTTTTCGATGCTCTTTTAAACATCAACAAAATTCTATTTCATTTTTACTTACCTCGGAGAACTATCTCTAAAGCAATACGACTCCTATTTAAACATCCACAAGAATGATTCTACTACTGTGCTTAGAACTTCAGAATGAGCTCCTCGCTGGGGGAAAATGCCTCCATTTTCCTCTTCAGGACTTCAGAGGATCTGAATGAAAACTTATTTTTTTTAGCAATTTTTTACAGAACCCCTATAGTTTGCCAGTCACTGCTGAGAACACCCAAGAGATGGAGAGTCGATCACCGAACGCGGGTCCGATGGCTGACATGGGTCCACGTGACGTTTCTGGAGAACGTCCACAAACACAAGCTACGCCAGGGGAATGTGCTGACAGGAAAGAAACGAAGCGGGAGAGAGCGGACAGAATGAGGAATGATCTTAAACTTCATACGACATGCCCCAGCCAAGCTCAATAGGGGAAAGATGTGGGAAAGAAGTTTGATCAAACAAGGAATGGAAGGATGAATAAGAAAAAGGCCCAGGGGTCACAGTGGCCACTTGCGAAAAGGGGTTCACGGTCCAAAAATGTAACGGAATCCTGTAATTAAGGAAATACAAATAGAAATGAGATTCCAGCTTTGCCGGTCAGAGTGGCAACGATTCAAAGGGGAAAATATTCAGAGTTGTTACGAGTACAAAGAAACCCAGCCTCATCTACAGCTGGAAGAGGTGGAAATTGGTACAGCCTTCCCAGAGAGTACCTGGGCCAATTTTGTTTTTTAATTGGCAAATATTTAAATTTGGCAGAGACTTAAAAAATTATGTATACCCATTGGTCCAATAGTTCCTTTCCTTAAGACCCAGGACTAACAAAATGAGTTTTAAAAAATTAGACAGAGGTTGAACTGCAATCTAGTCAGTGAAAAACTGAAAGCAATAGTATTTCCCACGACAGGATGTCAGTTAAATAAATTACAATACTATTTTAAAAGGAATATAATTAAGCATAAAAAGCCTGCTTACCCTTACCAAATATTTTGAGTGACCTGGGGACATGTTTGTGAAACAATGTTAACCGAGAAAAGCAAGACAGGTAGATAGAAGGACAGAGGGAAACACAGTAGACAGACACACCAAATGTCAGTCATTTTCACTGGCTGGTTGGAATGAGGAGCAATTTGCATTGACTTTATAATGTTGTTGTTTTTTCATTTAAAAAAACAACAAAGTGCATTTTTCAACATTCCTGAGAATACGAAGAACTGGCGGCCCTCCAGGAGCCTGCTCCTGCCCCAGTCAGGACAGGGGGCATCGTAGGCTCTGCCTCCTTCAGCACAGAGCCCACCGCTGCCCACTGTGTGGTACCTGCCCTGTCACACCCTTATTCCAGGACACCACAGGCTCCCGCCTCCTGGCCTCCCCGGCTGCGGCCTCCCAGGCCCGTGTGCCTGCCCTGACATGCAGAAGGGACCTGCTATTCTACCTCTTCAAAAGCAAAGCTTTAGGCTAAAATCCACGGGGGCTCTGGGTTTCACAGCTGAAGCAGGGCAATGGAACAGCAGAGAGTTCAGAGCCGGGCCAGAAGGCCAGTGCGGTCTCTTAGGAACGGACTGTCCTACGGCAGCTGCCATTTGCTGAGCCCCTGCTAGAGCAGCGGTTCTCAACCTGTGGGTCGCGACCCCTGTGGGGGTTGAACGACCTTTTCACAGGGGCCGCCTAAGTATATCCTGCATATCAGATCTGCATATCAGATATTTACATGACGATTCATAACAATAGCAAAATTACAGTATGAAGTAGCAACGAGAATAATTTTGTGGTTGGGGGTCACCACCACATGAGGAGCTGCATTAAAGGGTTGCGGCATCAGGAAGGTTGAGAACCGCTGTGCTAGAAGCTCTGCAGCCTTCACTGGCACCAGCCCGGGACAGGACAGCCTTTAAAATCCCCTTTCACAGATGAGGAAACTGAGGTCATACAGGTGAGGTCCCTTGCCCGGGGTCACGTGACTGTACGGATTCATATGCAGGTGTGTCTGTGGCCACAGAAGATAAGCCAAGAGGACAGCTGTCCTCCATCCTGTCCTCACCAAAGGAGGGATGAGCCCCCCGTAGCAGGTGGGGCTCCCCTTGCTCTAGAGAGAAGACCCTGCCCAGCCGAGCATCGAGCACACCCCTAGCGCTGGAAGGGCCTGGGGATTGTACTGCCTCCTCTCAGAGGCCTCACACTCAGGGCAGCTCCAACCCTGGCTTCCCCGTGGCCGGAGCCTGTGTCCCCTCTGCCTCGGCGTCCCGTCAGCTCCTGGGGCCAGTGGGGTTCTCCTCTGTGGGCTGCGCTCCCAGGAGGGAGCTGGTTCTGAGGCTGGGACAGAAGCAGGGTTTCCCCGGAGGCATCGGTAACGGCTGTTCCCTTATTCACTTCATTCCTCTGTGCGCTTTTTCAGGAGCCACGAACAAGTGTATAAAGGAGTGTGTTCGCGAGGGTTTTCTTTTAAATAAAGGTGTGTTTTGCAAAAAAAAAAAAAAAAAATTGTGAAATCATCACTTTAAAGAAAATATAATTAAGAAATAGTTCGGCATTTCAGAAAATTCCCCGAGAGCCTGGCAGTCCCACATGAATGTACTTAATGGGAAAGAATATCCACAAATTCAGTGGCTCCATCCACTCTCCCGGCCACTGAGGCAGATGCCCGGGACGAGTGCGCACAGGGGCTCAGACACCAAACCGTGTCACCGAGCCACGCCCAGCGCACACTGCGAGCCATCTGAAATAATGGCCTGGAATTCCACTCTCAGCACCTTCTCTGGGGGTCTGGTACTCACAGAGCAGGACGGCGGCATCTTTCATGTCCCATGCCTTCCACTGTCACAGACCACCCCTCCCCACAACAAGAGTTGAAACAGTTCTTATTCCACATAAGCTGATGGGTTGACAAAAACCATACACCCAGAGCTATTAAGCATATCAAAACCCTAGGAGATGCCCTGACCGGTTTGGTTCAGTGGATAGAGCGTCAGCCTGCGGACTCAAGGGTCCCAGGTTCGATTCCGGTCAAGGGCATGTACCTTGGTTGCGGGGACATCCCCACTGGGGAGTGTGCAGGGGGCAGCTGATCAATGTTTCTCTCTCATCGATGTTTCTAACTATCCCTCTCCCTACCTCTCCGTGAAAAATCAATAAAATATATTTTAAAAAACCCTAGGAGATGAACTTTCTTCATAGAACCCTTAGCTCTTCAATAACTTTCTGTGCTCACGCAGAGTAGCCGACATCAGCGCACGCCTGCTCTGTGCAAGGCATGAAGTATGTAAATGGGGCTGTCTGTTTTTAAATGAACACTGCAGGTTGCAATTACCATTAAACCCTGCAACCTCTGTTAAATCAGAGAAAGTGACTCATCTAAACAACTGATTGGAAACAGTAATATCTGCTTCCTCATCAAGCCTCGGTGGTAACTTTCCATATCCTGTGGGATCCGAGCCTGCTGTGTGCTGGGCGGGCTCTCTCCTCCTCCTTCAGCACCAGGTCGCTGGGATGAAGGAAAATTCCCACATTCCCCCCCCTTCTTTTTTAAAGACTCGAGACCATTAAACCAGTGGTTCTTAACCTTCTGGCCCTTTCAATACAGTTCCTCATGTTGTGACCCAACCATAAAATTATTTTCGTTGCTACTTCTTAACTGTAATGTTGCTACTGTGATGAATCGTCATGTAAATATCTGATATGCAGGATGGTCTTAGGCGACCCCTGTGAGAGGCATCACGACCGCCAAAGGCATCGCGACCCACAGGTTGAGAACCGCTGCATTAAACTCTAGAATCAGGGACTGTCGCGGGGTCCCTGGACCACCCTAGGAGTCCAGGGAGAGCAAGACTTTCACTAGATGCAGCGTCTCCAGGCAAAAGCAGCATCTGAGAGGGGACTATGGCCGCCACTGACTTCCCAAGCGGCCTGCCGCTTAACAAGAGGATCAGGGGGGTCTTGGGGGTGGATTAACAATACCAGCAGGAGCACAAATAGAGTCCCAGGGCGACCGGGCCCTGCTGGCTACAGGAGAACAGGGCGCGGTTCTGTGGGGCAGCGGGGGAAGGCGCAGAACCAAACTGACCCGTGAACTGTATGCGGGGACCTCGCCCTCAATGTCCTTGTGCTTTATTACAACTCGTAATCTGATCTCAAAATCCAGGAACACCGAGAGATAAACGTGAGCTCCTGAAATTCCGTTACTTCTTCCCATAAACAGTGTGTTCCCGATTCCCAACCAGCACGGGGGACAGAAGGGTGAGGGTCAGCTTGCCATCACGCCTCACGGGGCCCGAGAGTCACGCCAACACCCCCCCAGCTGTGCCATGCCCCATCACAAAGGCAGCGCCTCTGGCACTTAATGGACCCACTGGTTTATTTACTGAGAGAACAGAACACGCAGGGCGTGTGAGCCTGGCACCGCCTGTAGGGAAGACCGCGTCCTAGACCCAGCGGACAGCCTCAGCCTGCCCTACGCCGATGGGAGCTTTGCACTCACATCATAAAAGCTGCGGTCCACGGCTGTTCCGATAAGCACGTCAGTAAAATCATCTCCTGACTCTGCCCAGGAAGGCAAACAAACATATGTTGGAGGAAGCTGCCTATAAAGAGGGGCCATTCTGTTTTCACGGATTAAAAAGAATTCACTTGACGTCATTTTAAAAGTCAGCCTGAGACGTAGACAATCCACAGATAACGCAGTGCAATAAAACGGGACCGCGAGCGTGGTCCCCCAGACAAGTGGGAGCCCTGCCCCGAAATGTACTCTGAAAGCCACAACACAGCTCCGGCTCCAACAGCAGCTTCCGATCTTCAGAAGCGTAACGCTGGTGTGTGTTGCGAATGCACCCACATTCTGAAGGACGGTCTGTTATTTTCATGCCCTTTAATGCACGGCCTTTTTGAAACACACAAACACACATAAAATCGCACTCAAGCTATTCGAGGATGACAAAGAGTATCTGCTTTAACTGCTGTGACATAGGGACTTAATGAAGGGCGAAAATAAAATGAAGAGGGTAGCATGCTGGCTTATAAAATAAAATAATTCCCACTCATCTAGCTGAAATGGAGGACACACCACCCCCAATTCCACCACTGCGCTCTGTGAGTTACATTTCAGCAGGCTGTGATCCCGGGAGCCAGAGGAAGAAAGGTCTGCATAAGGCAGAAGCCTCTGATGCATGAGCATTCTGATGTATTACTGAACGTACGTGGAGAAATAAAACAAACCTTGAGGAGTAAAAACTGAACAGCGCTTCTGAAATGCAATTCATAGGGTGGGTGTTCATCGAGTCCCCTCACACAAGCATTTCAGATGACAGAAAGCCCCAAACCAAGGAGGAATTCTGAAAATGCCTGGGCCCAATTCTGGGCAAACTTTCGTTTTCATGAGCTTTCAAGTGAACTAAAACCGGTGATGAAAACACACCCGAATGCTTCTCGCCTCTATGCCAGCGAACAAAAGGCACGCAGCTACCAAAAACTATATATTTTTCCTCCTTTCGGGTGACTTTTCTCGTTTCTACAAACTTCACCAAGGCACGGTGGCCGGGAACATGTTTTAACAGCCTGGCACTTCACTGACTCCATGCCGCTGGCTTGCACTAACAGTGACATCCATTTCACTTCCAGGAGTGAGGCCGCACTTAGGTTCCCACCGACAGAGTCACGTCCACCTTCATCGTTGTACACGAGACACCAGACACGTTTGCAAAAAAAACACATCAGACCTCACAACCCCCAGCACGGAGCACGGACAGGCCCTGCCTCGCCAACCCCCACAAAGCAAACATCGCCGAGAAGGAAGTTTACTCCCAGGGCACAGAAAAGTAGGCATTTTATTAAAGACGGACACATGACGCAGCAAACCCAATTACCACCGTCTGAGTTAGGAGAACACTCCGTTCTCAGCATGGAGGGTCCAAAAAGCAAGCCAGCATTTGCAGGTCCGTCCCATGCCCAGCAGCCGCTGGCCGGGGACCTCTTCTCTTCCACGGGGCCTGGCGGGCAACCCCGATGCTCGGGCGTCATCCCAGAGCATCCGAAAACTCCGCATCCACAGGCCCATCCTTGTCCCGGACTCTGCCCTCCAGCCGCTCCGGGTCCACGGCCGCCCGTCCGGACCGTCAGGGAGAGTGAAAGAAGCAGGAAAATTCAGACGCGCTCCGAAAAGCCCTCACAAAAGTCCGCCGCGGCACGCCACCGTGAATTTAGAAACCCCAATTTTTTTCTGAGTTTGAAGTTTTTAAGCCTTGCGGATGGTTGGAGTAGGAAAAAGGAAATTTACTAGGCAGTGCAAAGGAAATCTTGTTGTCCTCTATTGTGGCCGTGGGGGTGTTGCCCAATCCTCACTTATCTGCCTTGATAAAGGAAACCAGAGAAAAGAGCAAGAAGCGCAAGATTCCTGTCAAGCAAAAAGGTACCCTCTGCTTACCTTAATCGTGCTGGCCATAATGCAATCACGTTTATCGATCGCTAATCAATGTTAATAATAATTATTGCTTCTCTCTGACCAGAAAGTAGTTTGGATGAGGTTGTTTAGAGCGGATGAGATTGTGCTAAGTCTGGGAAATGAAGTCAGCCAACGGCAGGAAGACCTTTCTATTGGTCCTGGCCGCCCAACCCGAAGAAACAGGATATTTGGGAGTGGAGAGATAAGAGACCCCGAAAACAATGTTGTTTTTCTTGATGATATGCAGCCAGGAGATTTTTTTTTTAATTAAAAAAAAAAAGGGCATCCACTGCCTGGGACTGGGGCGGCCACAGCAGGTGTGACCCGGCGTGCCGGTGTGACAGGCCGCGCCGAGGCAGGATGCAGATGTGGCGGGACTCCGCGTGGCTTCACACGGGACCTGCTGCCGGTGCCGGTGCCGGTGCCGGTGCCCCCCCCCCCCCGCCTCTGGAGCTACCGCTCCACTCGGACCCAGGGCCGGAGCCCGCCCTCTGCTCCTTCCTTCACCCGAAAGGAAAGTGCAGGTAGAACTTATTTCAGGGCGATGTTCCATGATGGCCACTGGCTTGCAGGTTTTTAACAACCTTCATGTAGTCCACATCTCGGGGGAGTGCCCAAAATCGCTTCTTTTTTTCCCTCCAAACACACCATTTCTATTTGCTCCACCATAAACCCGTTGAAAACACGAAGACTCAGGGGTCCTCAAACTTTTTAAACAGGGGGCCAGTTCCCTATCCCTCAGACCGTTGGAGGGCCGGACTACAGTTTAAAAAAAAACAAACTATGAACAAATTCCTATGCTCACTGCACATATCTTATTTTGAAGTAAAAAAACAAAACGGGAACAAATACAATATTTGTATTTGCATGTGGCCCGCGGGCCGTAGTTTGAGGACCCCTGCTCTAGAATTAAAGGAAACTAGAGAAATAAAGAGAAAAATAAACCTGTCAAATCCTTGCTCTCAAATATTTATTTAAAATCCAAATAACTAGCCCGGCTGGCGTGACTCGGTGGTTGAGCGCCGTCCTATGAACCAGAAGGTCCCGGTTCGATTCCCGGTCAGGTCACATGCCTGGTTGCGGGCTCCATCCCCTGTGTGGGGCATGCAGGAGGCAGCCAATCAATGATTTTCTCTCATCACTGATGTTTCTCTCTCTCTCTCTCTCTCTCTCTCTGAAATCAATAAAAATTTATTTAAAAATAAGAAAGTAGAAAAAATAAAATGCAAATAACTAAAATCATGATGAACACTTTTTAACATAAAAAGATAGCTGGTCCCACCCAGATGCACCCAGATGCAGACCTGCCGGCCCTCTTGCTCACAGACAGGCCCTGCAGGGCCCGAGCCAGTGTTTCAGGGCCCAAAAGTTCAGGGCCACGTGTCCGTTCTCCACCCGAAGGAAGTCCAGCCCGGGTAGGCCTGGACATTCCTTGGAGGACGGCAGGCCTTTAAGTACTCATTTTCAGGAAATTACTCGTTCTCTGGAAGAATTAACATTTTGCTTTGAATCTGGCTACATGAAAGTTGGCCCAGTCAAGAGGCGTGGTCTCTGCAGAGGCCCACAGGACACAATGGACCGGGCCCGGAGTCACGGGCAGCGCCTGGTCTCGGGGGCGCATGTCCAGCGAGCTGATTTCACTCAGACTCCGGGCCTGCGTGTGTCAGGGCTCCATCAACTGCCTGGTCTCGGGGGCGCATGTCCAGCGAGCTGATTTCACTCAGACTCCGGGCCTGCGTGTGTCAGGGCTCCATCAACTGCCTGGTCTCGGGGGCGCATGTCCAGCGAGCTGATTTCACTCAGACTCCGGGCCTGCGTGTGTCAGGGCTCCATCAACTGCCTGAGCTCGTGTGGCTTTTGCTGTCCCGTGATTGCCCCACTCGAGGTAAGGATAGACGGAGGAGGGGGGAAGAGCGCGGGGAAGGAGGGAAGAAGGAAGAAAGGAAAAAAGGGTGGAGGGAAGGCAAGAAAGAAAGCAGAGACCAGGGAGAAAGTGAAAGACATGAAGACACAAAGGAAGAAAAAACTAAAGAGAAAATAAGTCTCGGTCTGTGTAAGAATCACAACCTGACACATTCCCAGCACCCATGGTTTGAAGAGACGTGGACTTCCGCTCTTTTCATCTCTGAACAATGACGGAGATGGTGGCGGGCTGATTAAGACTTTGTTTCCACTGAAATTTCAAAGCACTGAGTTGTTTTATCCTGATCCACTGGCTGGCCCCGCCCCCCTCTCACCTCCCCCGCCCCCACCCCTACAAGGCTCTTTGTCTGCTCTCCTAGGAAGCATCAATTTCAAGTGTCGCCTGTGGTACCCACATAGGCAGGGCTCTAGTGTGGATTCTCAGAAAGCAGCCTTAAGTAGGATAACTCCTTCAGGAGGACCCCTTTGCCAACGCCGTTGCCATGGAAGAAACTTCCACGTGGTCCCATCACCCTGACCTGGTTAATTTCCAAGCCCTTGGCTTCGGCAGCAGGAAGCCCTGGCATTCTGATGGGAACGACTTCTTCGTTGAACACTGACGTGTTCTAAACTCTCTATTTGAACATAATTTAAACTTACAGAAAAGTCACAAAATAATGCAAAGAACTCTGAATATCCTCACTTCACCCAGTTACTCCACCTGCTGGGGTCATGTACATGACTGGCTCTGTGTTTTCTCTCTAATTGAGGTAACATGCATGTGCATGCGTATTCGTGTAAAATGCATAGACATGTGTGTTTTTATTCTTTAATAAGAATAAAGAAAAAATATATAACCAGGCACTATTATTTGACTGATTTCCCGAATTCCTATCCATACATTTCATTATGTCTGATTTTTAAAATGTATAGCAACTTAAAAAGTGATCTCAGAAGAAGCTAATTTTGAGATAATGAATCATAAAAAAACAATTCTTCCTTTCGAATGGTGCAATGTTTGACTGATTCTCATCATCTTCAAAGAGAGTAACTGCTGAGTCTAGAACGGCCTATTAGTCTCCAAATATTTAATGCAGAGTTCTGAAGTCAATAAAAATATATATATTTGTTTAAAAGGTGCTACTTTTATTCCCACTGCATTTCTGAGGAGGGAGCTGACAGCAGGCAGCTAACGGGAGCCTGATGCTCCCACAGTGGGAGCTACGTTACAACCAGCTCTGCTATCCCCTTCCCTGGCACCAAGGGAGACAATGTGTGTCTGCATCGACTGTCCTCCACCTCTCCTTCTTTTTTTAATGTCTTTATTGATTTCAGAGAGGGAGGGAGAGGGAGAGGGGGATAGAAGCATCAATGATGAGAGAGAATCATTGATCAGCTGCCTCCTGCACACCCCACACTGGGGATCGAGCCCACAACCTAAGCATGTGCCCTGACCAGGAATCAAGCCATGACCTCCTGGTTCATGGATCGATGCTCAACCCCTGAGCCACGCCAGCCAGGCTGGTTCATCTATATTTTCAAAACATTTACAACAAACATACATTACAGTTTAACGTAAACGTATGTCAGTAACGTAAGTTTCTATGTTCTTTGTAAATATCTGTAGCATGTTAGCACATGATCCCGTAGTTGTCAGCCTCTGCGTGTGTGCACACCCAACTGCACAATCCTTGCCTGTCTGCCATTAATCCTTATTAACCGCAATAAGACACCAGGAGACACCCTGCACTGTCCCCTCTGCACTTTCCCACCTGCACTGTCCTCTCTGCACTGTCCCTCTCTATATTGTCCCCTCTGCCCTGTCCCCTCTTGCCCTGTCCCCTCTGCACTGTCCCCCCTACACTGTCCCCTCTGACCTGTCCCCTCTGCACTGTCCTCTGTCCATATTG
>NW_006298519.1:1506963-1510145 GCF_000327345.1 Myotis davidii
GGATGTGCCTGCAACCCAGGTACATGCCCTTGACCGGAATCGAACCTGGGACCCTTCAGTCCGCAGGCCGACGCTCTATCCACTGAGCCAAACCGGTTTCGGCTGCCACAGCTTTTTAAAAAATATATATGTTTTATTGATTTCAGGAGGGAGGGAGAGGGAGAGGGGGATAGAAGCATCAATGATGAGAGAGAATCATTGATCAGCTGCCTCCTGCACACCCCACACTGGGGATCGAGCCCACAACCTAAGCATGTGCCCTGACCAGGAATCAAGCCATGACCTCCTGGTTCATGGATCGATGCTCAACCCCTGAGCCACGCCAGCCAGGCTGGTTCATCTATATTTTCAAAACATTTACAACAAACATACATTACAGTTTAACGTAAACGTATGTCAGTAACGTAAGTTTCTATGTTCTTTGTAAATATCTGTAGCATGTTAGCACATGATCCCGTAGTTGTCAGCCTCTGCGTGTGTGCACACCCAACCGCACAATCCTTGCCTGTCTGCCATTAATCCTTATTAACCGCAATAAGACACCAGGAGACACCTGTGCTTCCTGACGGTCCTCCCTCCGCGTTCACCCGCCCCGTCAATACCGATGAGGGGCCTTCTCCACGCCAGGTGCGCCGGCGGCGCTAGGAAGCAGGGTGACAGGGCTTTGTCCAGTCACTGGGTGTCGGGAGGTCAGGCTAGCGGCCAGGAAGTCTGTGAGTCAACTCACATTCCACACACATCAAACCGCAGAGGCTGGGCCCGGCCCGTGACACCCAGACTTTTTAAGGGCAAAACAATGGGAGCAGAGGGTGGTGTATTGTTCCTACAGTGACACATGGATCTGAAAACGTAGAACGTGTGGATTATTCATGAGATTCCTGCGAGGAGGATGCCCCAGGGCCTCGTGCCAAGACCTCCTGAGACCGTAGATAAGGACCGGGCATCTGGACCGGCCGCGCCGTGGAAATCTCCATCCTCCGCGGGGCTTTTCCACCCGCGGCCACGGGGACCGGTGGAGGGCAGGCAGCAGGGGCACGCCCAGCCCCACGTCACCCACTGCTCGCTCCTTAGGAGCCGTTTCTCTGGTGTGTGTTTTTGTTCTCTGTTTGCTTTTTAAATAGATTTTTATGGATTTCAGAGAGGAAGGGAGAGGGAGAGAGATAGCAACATCAATGCTGAGAGAGAATCGCTGATGGGCTACCTCCTGCACACCCCCTACTGGGGATGGAGCCCGCAACCCGGGCAAGTGCCCTTGATGGGAATCGAACCTGGGACTCTTCCGTCCACAGGCCGATGTTCTATCCACTGAGCCACACCAGCTAGGGCCAGCTGTTTCTCTGTTCAAAGCAGACTTTGTGAGTGCAGCTTCACGCCATTGGGTAAGACCGTGTGTGTGTGTGTGTGTGTGTGTGTGTGTGTGTGTGTGTGTGAGAGAGAGAGAGAGAGATACCCTCCCAGCCCCACATGAAGCAATAATCCAATTACAATGTGAATAACTATTGTTTCACCACTGTCTCTGGCGGTGAATACTCCTCAGCGCCTGGGCTGCTCTGAGCGCGTGGAAACGGAGGAAATTATCACACCCTCCGTCCCCAGCTTCTCAACACCCCGGCGCAACTTCCCTCGCTGCGAGGCGCGCATCAGCCCAGCTCAGAGCCGCGGTGGAGCCACGGCCTCCATGAACACGGTTTCCTAAGCGTCGCTCACGTCTCCAGTGTCGCCAGCTCGGCTCCTCCCATCCCACGTGCCTCCAGACGTGCAGCAGGACTGACCCGGGACCGGGATTCTGCCTGTGGAGACTGGTCACTGCTGGGGTCCTCAAACTTTTTAAACAGGGGGCCAGTTCACTGTCCCTCAGACCGTTGGAGGGCCGGATGATAGTTTAAAAAAAAACTATGAACAAATTCCTATGCACACTGCACATATCTTATTTTGAAGTAAAAAAACAAAACGGGAACAAATACAGTATCTGTATTTGCATGTGGCCGGCGGGCCGTGGTTTGAGGACCCCTGCTTTAAAGAATACCCCAAGAGCTGAGTACTGATTCTGACCCTGCCGATCAGATGAAAGAAAGTTGCAGACCTGCCTGTGTCGACGATCATACTGCTGCGTGCAGAATTGGGCAACAGCACGTTTACAGCGGTGAGGACGCGAGACTCAGTTCACTCCTGCATCATCACTCACTAACTGTTCTGTTCTTTTCCTCACGGGCACTGTGAGCCTACTTGTTGGTCATACCATTCCATCTGGGAACCACTGAATGCATGTGAAGGTCTGTGTCCACACAGCGGGGCACACAGAGAGCGAGGTGAGGCTCACCTGACTGCCACAGGGCACCACACGGCTTGCTCCAGCGCCCCTGGCCCAGGATTTGGGGGTGCACCCGGCCTAGCGTCCTGCTCCTCTGTCCCCTGCTCGATCTGGACCCCTGTGTCTAGTTCCCGTCCTCAGACACCATCCCCGGCCACCCTGAGAAGTCACCTGGGGCCGCTGAAATTAACTTCCATCTGGTTCACTAGTCAGACTTTAATGTGTTTCTTACATGCATCGATCTTACTGATAAGATATTGGACATCAATGTTTATTTCTGTCTTAATCAGTAATATTTTATAAACTCATTTTTAAAAATAGACACACTCCTTCTTCAGGGACGATAAGCAATAGCACTACAGCGTCAGCAAGTGACAGGACCGGCCCAGAAGCCGGGATTGAAGATGCGCTGCCCGCGCCACAGAGGCTGCTGTCCCTCCGTCTGCGATGGACGGACGCACCTTTCCCTCCGCATCCTGCATGCGCTTATGCATTTGCTCACTGGCTTCTCCCACAAAGAGCTCAGAAACGAGGCCCAGGAGCGAGAGGATCCTCATAAACGCATTTCCATCCGCAGGAGCGCCATCTGGCACCTACACCACCTGAGCCAGGAAGTGACAGTCCCGCCATGGAGCTGCTGAAATGGCCCCCATGAACTGTCCCCCCTGCACGGTCCCCTCTGCACTGTCCCCCCTGCACTGTCCCCTCTGCCCTGTCCCCTCTGCCCCGTCCCCTCTGCACTCTCCCCCCCGCACTGTCCCCTCTGCACTGTCCCCCATGCACTGTCCCCTCTGCCCTGTCCCCTCTGCCCTGCCCCCTCTGCCCTGCCCCCTCTGCCCTGTCCCCTCTGCATTCTCCCCCCTGCACTGAC
>NW_006298519.1:1510366-1512634 GCF_000327345.1 Myotis davidii
CACTGTCCCCCCTGCACTGTCCCCTCTGCACTTTCCCACCTGCACTGTCCTCTCTGCACTGTCCCTCTCTATATTGTCCCCTCTGCCCTGTCCCCTCTTGCCCTGTCCCCTCTGCACTGTCCCCCCTACACTGTCCCCTCTGCCCTGTCCCCTCTGCACTGTCCTCTGTCCATATTGTGCCTCCCCTTCTGCATAAGGAAGTAGAGGAGCTTTAGATGAAGTGCAGTTCAAATCAAGGAGCCCAGCTCCGCCCAGGTCACCGTTCATCTGTGCGTTTAATTCTGTGTGAACGTGCTGAGTGGAATTGAAGCTCTGACACAGATTAATTCACCTTTCACCTAATCCCAGTACAAGTCCCCACATATGGGGGGCGGGGAGGCACGGAGATGCTCCCTCTTAACATATAGTCACCACGACTTTTCGACTTTTCACCATTTGCAAGTGCCTGTGACTGTATCCTTTACTCACAGCCACAAAACTCATCCTGCCTGCGCAGGGCTGTAGCAAACAACCCCCTACTGGCCGCAGCAGTGCCCTACTGGGTCACCGGCCAGCGGGACAGCAGGCGGCAGGGAATTCCCTGGGAGCGGCTTGCATTGCTGTCACTAGAGGGCGCTAAGGGTCCCCTAGAGGCCCTTAGAGGGGACTGGGGACGCCTCATTCTTGACTTTACATTTCTAGAGCTTCTATTATGAGTCTCAGTTTTATCCATTAAAATTAAAGCCCAAATTTCATAAAATAGAAGTTGTTTTTCCACAGTGCCCACTGTTCCTCGTACGGAGCATAAGGAAGGATGCGACGATGCAGGTCTCACACCAGACTAAAGGCATCGTTTTTCTGGGTGAGATGTGACCATGCAGCTTGTGTGCTTGTTCTACCCACAGGGAGTAACTTCAAAACCCGGCCGCTATCCCACTTCTCAGCAACTCTCAGTGGCTGGATGCATCCCCAGTGCGCGCTCCATCGAATCGCCAGGTCCGTTTTGAGAGCACCGTCCCTCTCTGCAGACGATGCCGGCCTCAGCGCAGGGATTGTAGGTCCAGAAACAGGAGCTGAAGCGCACGGGTCACACTGCACACGGTGTGTGAAGGGGGCTTGGTAGTATTTAAAAAATGGCGTAGCTCTGGCCAGGTGGCTCAGCTGGTTGGATCACTATGTCATACACCCAAAGGCTATGGGTTCAACCCCGTCAGGGCACGGACAGGCGGCAACCAATCAATGTTTCTCTCTCATGTTGCTGTTTCTCTCTTTCTTCTTCTCTCTAAAATCAATTTTATATATATATATACACACACACACACATATATATCTATATAACATATATATGGCATGTGTATATATACATAACATATATGTGTGTGTATATATATATATAACATGTGTGTGTGTGTGTGTGTGTATAGTACAGGGGGGATAAAATTAGGGTTACAGTTGTGAGTACACAAAACAGTTTATTCTTTATTTGCCATATGAACTGTAAACCTACTTTTGCCACACCCTGTATATATAACACATAAATGTCTATGTCTTCAGGTAAGGATAAAGAAAGACGTAGCAAGGGGTATGCCTACAGTGCATCACTAATAATAAGGGCATATAACATATATATATATATATGCATATAGTATATATGGAATTAAATAAGCTTTAAAACAAAATATGAGAGCTTTCTTGAAAATAATTCTGCAGTTACACCGACATCAACAGGTTAAACATTGAACGCAAAATGCAGTGCCCTGGAAATGTTTGCAAAACCTCAGAGGTGTCTGATTTGGCAACTTTTCTCTTTCCGCCCTTACCGGTACTTACACATATCTGCAGCGTTTCCTCTCCTCCCTGGCGCTCTGGTCCCCGCACCAAGGCCGCGTGGGGTCAGTGGGTGACCGCCGTTTGCTTGTGTCCCTGGCTGTGTGGGCGGGATGTGGGCACTGGCCATGCGGTCAGTGACGTGTTTTCCTCCATCCCTGCCCTCAGGGCAGAGGTTCAAGTTCAGTGTGCTCACAGAAGGACAATCGCAGCCCCGTTCCATCTGCTGGTCTGCCAATGCCGGCCTCAGCACCAGTCCCTGGCCTCAGCGCAGGGACTGTAGGTCCAGAAACAAGAGCTGGGAGAGCACGGGTTCTTCGAGGAAAACCAGCGGTACTGGGCACGCCAACGCCACAGAGTAGATCGGGTGGGACGAGGCGCTGTGGACTCTGCCCAGCTCCCCAGGACGCAGCTCCCCATCAGAGACTGGCGGGAGAGAAAGGCGATGCCAGGCTCCGCACA
>NW_006298519.1:1512682-1515835 GCF_000327345.1 Myotis davidii
GGCTTAGGTGGCAACTGAGGGTGAGTGCGCAGCTAACTCCTAGTTGGCAAGTGTAGGACACGAACGTCCCGGGGGTGGGAGGCTGGGGACCACCTCAGAGGATGGGCCCAGGATAGCATCCTGGTCCGTGGCCTGGGCTCAGATGGCGAGGTCTCAGCCTGGCTTCTCCCTCACCCGCTCAGTGACCCAAAGTCTCCTACTCCCACGCTGTAGTCCCAAAGTCTCCTACTCCCACACCGTAGTCCCAAAGTCTCCTACTCCCACGCCGTAGTCCCAAAGTCTCCTACTCCCACGCCGTAGTCCCAAAGTCTCCTACTCCCACGCCGTAGTCCCAAAGTCTTCTACTCCCAATCCATAGTCCATGTGTAAAAGGAGAAGACTCTGCAGGTTCATTTCAGGCCGAGCGCAGCAAACCCCCGCAGCCCCCAGGGCTGTCACGGGGCGGGCACTCGACAAGCATTTGCTGAGTGAGTCAATCAAGCGAGCAGGCATGTCCCTGAGGCCGGCCCCTGGAACAGGGGGGAAGGACAGCGGCCAGCCCAGGACATACCCTCAAGGGCCCAAAGTCTGACTTGGACCTGAGACTCCACCAAGATGGGGGAGGAACGTCTGACACTGAGAGGCCTTGGGACAGTCCCAAGCCCTCTGTGCTCACCCGAGGAGGTGTGGCCGGGGCCAACGGTACCAGAACACACCTCGCTCCTCACTTCTGAACAGAATGTGCCCAGCACCTGTGCCTGTCACCTGGTTTTCAACTGCTTGCTGACCAATTCCCGAGAAGAGCTTCACTCAAAATTAAGAGGAAAGCTGGTACTGAAGCTGGAGCCACCCATGCCTCCCCCATCACACACACATAATAAACGATGATGGTGATGACGAAGATGAAGATAAATGAATGGATAGATAGACAGGCAGATAGAGATGGATGGATGGATGGATGGATAAATTCAGAGAAAGAGACCCTAGCCATCTGCCTCACCACCATGCCCCTTCCCCCAACAGTCTGCCAACTGCTCTCCCAAGTGTCCAGGCTACCAGCACTGGCTAACTTTAGAGGTGACTTCCTTCAGCAATTTTCCCAGATCAAGGCACTGGGAAGTGAAGAAGGCAAATGGTCTCTAAGAGACTTCCCGACTCTACATGTTATGGAATTTCCCACCCAATAACTGACCTAACAGGACCTGGCAGTGAGTGGATATTCAATGAAAAAAATACTGAATGAATGAGCAAGTGAGTGAATGAATGAACGAATGAATGAATGAGTAGATGGCCTCTATGTTGCCTGCAGCATGATGCATTCACAGCAGACTTACTGGAATTTCAAAATAAAACAGCTCCCCTCTGTGTATTACCGAGCCCTTACAGTTTTCCAAAGCAACACTGACTAAAATGATTTCCAGCTAAACTACTTCAGCCACTGGGTTGCTTTCCATGCACTGGCTGCCAACCATGAGGCTGGCAGGCTCACTGCATGTCTACACATTTGCCCGAGCACCCAGGGCCCAGTAAGATTTGCCATCACACTCTCCCTCCTTACAAGGTGACGCTGACAGCATCTCCATCAAAAACGGGGGCCCGTGTTCCCACTCCTCGAAGCCGGATGGGCCTGTGACCACAGCACAAACTCAGCGCTGTGACTTCCAAGGCAACCTGTGCAGGTGAGACAGCGTCCATCTGGTGCTCCTAGAAACAGCACGCTCCCGCCGCCCCGCCATGCCGGGAGGAAGCCCAAGCCGCACGGGGAGGCCACCTGCAGGTGTTCCAGCTGCCCGTCCAGCCAACAGCCAGCACCACCCCCAGAGCTGGAAGTGAAGGAACCTTCCAGATGACTCCAGCCCCAACCACCACTTGACTGCAACCGTCTCTGAGACCCTGAGCAAAATATGCCTACGGCAGCCCGGTCACCCAGGACCCACGAGGAATGAGGAATAACATCGTCACTGTGCCGTGAAACCCGTCCGTTTGGAGTGACTCGCCACGCAGCAAGCAGTGACTGGGAGGCCACCAGAAGTTTCCTCATTCAGAGGGCGATCCCGCAGCCTGAGGGGGGCGGGGGAAGCACCTTCCTTTTCGAGGGCCGCCGTCCACTCAGCGGGTCTTCGCTGGCAGCAGCTGTAGCCGCAGCTTCATGGCAGGAGGCGCAGGAGACAAGGAAGCAGCCCTCAGCCAAACACACGCCAACCCTCACACGCTGGCGGGAGAGAAACCTATGCCAGGGCGTCCTGACTCAAGAGAGAGAGCAAAGCCACGGCCACCCAGCTCTCCCCGCTGCTCCTCTCTCCACTCGCTAAGTGTCCATGTGCCTGGGGTCACTGGGCCCCATCTGGGTGGAACACCCCACCCCGACTTTCCTCCTCCGTCTACCAGTGGTTCTCAACCTTCCTGACGCCGCGACCCTTTAATACGGTTCCTCATGTTGTGGTGACCCCCAATTTCATTGTTACAAATTGAACATAATGAAAGCATAGTGATTAATCACAGAAACAATATGTAATTATATATGTGTTTTCCAATGGTCTTAGGCGACCCCTGTGAAAGGATCGTTTGACCCAAAGGGGTCGCGACCCACAGGTGGAGAACCGCTGGTCTATACCCAAGGCCGCAGCGCCCCCAGGCATCGATGGCTGGTGCCCCACGCCCATTTTCTAGAAATATCTCTGCCCATTGAGCCCAGATGACTTTCCCAAGGAGACGTGGGAACACACTGACTTCCCCTCTGTGGCTTCCCCAGCGAAGTGGGGGTGATGAGAAGCAGGGGAGAGTTACGAGAAAGAAAGCCCTAGTGTTCAGAAGGCGTTGCCATTATTTTCCCTGAAACACTAGCTCCTGGCAATGAGGGGCCCGTCCCCGTGTGGTCTCCAAGGCCTCCAGGACGCAGGGGGGGGTAGGGGGGGGCCTCCCATCGGTCACTGCCGACTATAATGAGAGCCGTCTGGAAGACTGCAGAGGTGGCCCGGCCAGCCCCCAGCCACCGGACGAGAACTTTCCAAGAACCACAATCCTGTGCGCCCCTCCCCCAAAGGAACATGAGCTGAACAGCCGTCCTGCGGGGACGTCTCCCCAAACATCTGGAGGCTTCTGGGAAGCAGGTAAGCTATCCGGCTTTGAGACCCGCAGGATGAATTTCTGGAGAGGGCGACGCTCTGACCTCAG
>NW_006298519.1:1516477-1520692 GCF_000327345.1 Myotis davidii
GACCGGCGTTATTTGATTCCCTATGACTTAAAGCTGTTCCCAGCTTTTCATCGGGCATGGAAACCATTAATGTGTCTCGCACGCCACTCTCCGTTTTATGGAATTCTTGCACCGGGGAGCTCTTGTTATTTTATTATTTTCTTTAACAGCCAGAAAACTGGGAAGTTCACAAAGAAATTTTTCAACTGCCTTCGGTGACCCTTAACCTAACAGGTTTCGCCTAATCTGTAAATTGGAGTTAAAAGTATTCCCGGGCCTTCGGAGCGGGCAGCTCTTTGTCAGGGAGCGGGGCGCCCACTAACAATGGGGCTACACAGCCCGCGCCTCTTTGTTCGCTTCTGCAAACCAGAAGCAGATGGGAAGGACCAGCGGCTACCTGGTGCTGACCCACGGCGGCCGGGCTAATCCAGATCACTCTTAATAACTCAGGACGGCCACCCTCCAGCGCTCTCGTTTTCTCTCACTCACAAATGCAGAAGAGAACTGACAGGACACATTAAAGCCCATTTCCCTCAGAACACACACAGATCTTCCCCGATAAGACGGGGAATGGAGGCTTTCTCCCCCGCGCTGTGCGGCTGCCCTCTGTGTTGTAGTTTAAGGGATCTAGACCGCTGCCTTGAACAAAATAAAACCCGGCAGCGGGGCAGTGACGCTGGAACCGAGCTACTCCTGTTGGTACCTTCCCCCGGGTGCTTGTCACTGTGAGAAAACCTGGAGGCTCAGGGGGAAGGACCTAGCAAACCGAAGGATGTCCCTAACGCAGAACCATTTGAACTCTCATCCTCCTGAATTGGAATTAACGAATGCACATGAAGGAGAAAAATCCGCAGGTACAGGAATGAGGCGGAGCCTCCCGAGGCAGAAACCCATCGTTCTGCACTAAGCTTGAACATTCCACCCGTACTACGCCTATTCGCTGGGTCCGAAAGGAGCTATTTAAACATGAAATCAAACATAAAATTGTTGCAGACACTAAATACTGCTTTTTACCTTAAAGCGGGCACAACGGTGGTGGAGTAGCTTTCTTTCTTAAAAATATATATTTTTATTGATTTCAGAGAGGAAGGGAGAAGGAGAGACAGAAACATCAATGATGAGAGAGAATCATGGAGCGGCTGCCTCCTGCAGGCCCCACACTGGGGATCAAACCCACAGCCCGGGCATGTGCCCTGACCGAGAATCGAACCATGACCTCCTAGTTCATAGGTCAACGCTCAACCACTGAGCCACGCTGGTCCGGCCAAGGTGGAGTGACTTTAGATGCAAGGCTAGACACTGATTGGCTGGTTCCTAGCACAGATAACTATGGCAATGACACTGTCTGCTGTAGCACGTCCTAGTCCTACACGAGATCAGACGCACGCAAAGGGAAGGGAGGGCAGAACAGGCACGCGGCCACACTGCACCAAGGCGCGGCTGTGGTGGCCAGAGGTAACGCTCGCCCAGATTCAGGTATCACTAGGGAGGAAAAGAATAAACCTGCCGAACAAAATTAGCCAGAAGACAGTCTTACTCATCAATTACTAGTATAAGACGCATCGAAGTTTTGAAAACGGAAGCGTGCCTGGGAAGAGCTGCAACAGGATGTGTTTATGAACAAACCCCGGAAGCGCGGAGATGTTGCTGGAGTGGCCTGCCGGGGTCTCGGCCTCGGCACGATGGACACGCTGGGCTGGATGAGGCTTGGTTGTGGGGGTCTGTGCCCGGTGGTTGTTTGCTGGCATCTCTGGCTTCTAGATGCCAGGAGCACCCCCTGACCCCGGGCGTGACAACCCACACTGTCTTCAGACATTGCTCAACAGCCCTGAGGGTAGAAGCAAAAGCACCCCAGTTGAAAGACACCGCAGCAGAGCGATTCCATTTGATCAGCTCCACAATGCAGTTCAGGCTACGTGTACATGACAGACCGTCAGCCAATGGAGACCGTACGCGGGGTGAGACATAGTGACCTAAAAACATCACAGGAGCAAACCAGTAGTGCGTGTACCAGAGTGCGTGCTGGCCTTCCCCGCCAACATGACATAACAGAACGTGGGGAAGGGTTTAACATCACTCATCACCCGCCAAATGCCAATCAAACCCACAAGGAGACAGCCCTGCACACCTGTCAGAACGGCTATTTTCAGGACAAAGGAATAACAAGTGCTGGTGAGGGTGTGGAGAAAAGGGAACCCCCGTGCACTGTTGGCGGGAACGTAAGCCAGTGCAGCTTCTATGGAAACAGCATGGGGTTCCTCAAAGCATTAGAAGGAGAACCTCTGACCCAGCTACTCCACTCCGGGTGTTTACTCCCAGGGAACCACCTGCTGTCCTGAAAAGGCATCTGCACGCCCGTGTTCATGTGGCATCGCTCACCCCAGCCCAGGCCTGGGGACGACCCCAGAGCCCGCCAGGAGGTGAATAGATACAGGGAACGTGGAGTCCACACACCGTGGAAGGCTGTTTAGCTGGAAGAAGGAGGAAATCTGCCGCTTGCCACGTGGGTGCACCTTGAGGGCACGATGCTAAGTGAAAGCACTCAGACGGAGGAAGATGACCCTGTTTGATGTGACTTCTCACTTAGAGGTAAAATCTAAACAACAGCAAATTCACAGAAACCGAGAACAGACGGGTGGTGCCAGAGGCAGGAGAGGGGTGGACAGAGGGATGAAGGAGACTGAAGGGTACAACATGCCGTTACGAGATAGACAAGTCTGGGGATGGGATGGACAGTGTGGTGACTGTGCTCGGCAGTACCATGTTGCATATTTGAAAGCTGCTAAGAAAATTGTAAAAGGTCTCACCATGAGAAAAAAAAATGTGGAACTAGTCCTAGCTGGTTTGGCTCAGGGGGTAGAGTGTCGGCCTGGGGACCAAAAGGTCCGGGTTCAATTCTGGTCAAGGGCAAGTCCCTCGGTTGCAGGCTCCTTCGTTGCAGGCTCCTCCCCGGCCCAGGCCCTGGTTGGGGCACGTACAGGAGGCAACCAAACGATGTGTACGTCGGTATTTCTCTGTCCTTCCCCCTCCCTTCCGCACTCTCTAAGAGACCAATGGAAACTATCCTTGGGTGAGGATTAACAAAACAAAAAAAATAAAATAATGAAATGTGGACCTATGTGTGGTGATGGATTTTAAGTAAATTTATTGTGGTGATCATGCAATAACATATACATAAGACAAATCACTAGGTTGTACACCTAAAACTAAAATGCTATATGTCAATTATATCTCAATAAAAAAATAAAGAAAGAAGTTGGCTGAGAGCGAGTTACTATCACAAGATTTCATAATTTACAAACTATCCAATAAGCACGAAGAGAAATTAAGGAAAATAAAAGTAAAGAAGGCAACAACAACGTATTTCAGGCCTATCCATCCATATGACAAAAGTGAAAGAAGTTTAATTTTTGCAGCATTGGCAAGAATGTGGAGGAGAGTACTCTCATTCGTGTCTATTAGGAACACAGATTAATACCTCATCAGAAGGTAATTTCTCCTTTTACTCAGCAATCTCTATTCTAAAAATAATCTATAATTATTAAGACATGGATTAAAAAAATCTAAATCCTTCTTAAAAGAAAATGCCACAAAAATGAAAAAGAAAAATTCCAGGCCCAGAATGACTTATCAGCAAATCCTAACACATTTATAGAAAAATTATACCAGCCTTACACAAATGTGTCTGGATAATATGAAAAGAGAGAAGCTTGGTATCACAGTGATACAGTACATGATGAGAAAGAAAAACCTTAGGCTGATCTCATACGTAAATGCAGATGCAAAAACAAAACAAACAAAAAAAAGCTGAAAACCCCAGGAAACCAAATCCAACAGCATCGAAACCAGAATAATGGGTTTATTCTAAGAATGCAAGGTTCTTTCAATCAATGTCAATGATCAAAATTACCCTGTAAAGAAGAAAAATCATAGGATAATCTCACATGAATGAGGAAAAAGCATTTGATAAAATTCAACCAATTCACAATAAAAGTTCTTGGTAATTGAGAAATGAAAGAGAACTGTATGAACCTCCCAAAGGGCATCTATCAAACCCCTCATAAACCACACGTTTTAATGGTGGAATACTAAAATGCAGCCCTTTGAAGAAAAGACGAACAGGCTCACTATTCCCACATCTGTCACAAATTGTACTGGAGTCCTAGTCAGTACATGAGGCAGGAAAATGAAATAGAATGCCAAGGACTGGGGGGGGTGGGGGGGGGGTAAACAAAC
>NW_006298519.1:1520806-1521063 GCF_000327345.1 Myotis davidii
CCTTATAAACCAACTAGAGGCCCAGTGCATGAAACTCGTGCACTGGCAGGGTCCGTAGCTGCTGCCAGCTGCTGGCTGGGTACTCCCTCCCTTCCACTTGCCAGCCCTGCCCCTGGTCGAACTCCTGGATGACGTCCTGGTTGAGGGGACAATTTGCATACTACACTTTTATTATACAGTGGGGCCTTGACTTACGAGTTTAATTCCTTCCATGACGGAGCTCGTAACTCAAATTACTCGTATGTCACATCAAAGAG
>NW_006298519.1:1528686-1561811 GCF_000327345.1 Myotis davidii
AGTGTCGGCCTGTGGACCAAAGTGTCCAGGTTCAATTCTGGTCAAGGGCAAGTCCCTCGGTTGCAGGCTCCTTCGTTGCAGGCTCCTCCCCGGCCCGGGCCCTGGTTGGGGCACGTACAGGAGGCAACCAAACGATGTGTACGTCGGTATTTCTCTGTCCTTCCCCCTCCCTTCCGCACTCTCTAAGAGACCAATGGAAACTATCCTTGGGTGAGGATTAACAAAACAAAAAAAATAAAATAATGAAATGTGGACCTATGTGTGGTGATGGATTTTAAGTAAATTTATTGTGGTGATCATGCAATAACATATACATAAGACAAATCACTAGGTTGTACACCTAAAACTAAAATGCTATATGTCAATTATATCTCAATAAAAAAATAAAGAAAGAAGTTGGCTGAGAGCGAGTTACTATCACAAGATTTCATAATTTACAAACTATCCAATAAGCACGAAGAGAAATTAAGGAAAATAAAAGTAAAGAAGCCAACAACAACGTATTTCAGGCCTATCCATCCATATGACAAAAGTGAAAGAAGTTTAATTTTTGCAGCATTGGCAAGAATGTGGAGGAGAGTACTCTCATTCGTGTCTATTAGGAACACAGATTAATACCTCATCAGAAGGTAATTTCTCCTTTTACTCAGCAATCTCTATTCTAAAAATAATCTATAATTATTAAGACATGGATTAAAAAAATCTAAATCCTTCTTAAAAGAAAATGCCACAAAAATGAAAAAGAAAAATTCCAGGCCCAGAATGACTTATCAGCAAATCCTAACACATTTATAGAAAAATTATACCAGCCTTACACAAATGTGTCTGGATAATATGAAAAGAGAGAAGCTTGGTATCACAGTGATACAGTACATGATGAGAAAGAAAAGCCCCAGGCTGATCTCATACATAAATGCAGATGCAAAAACAAAAAAAAAGCTGAAAACCCCAGGAAACCAAATCCAACAGCATCTAAACCAGAATAATGGGTTTATTCTAAGAATGCAAGGTTCTTTCAATCAATGTCAATGATCAAAATTACCCTGTAAAGAAGAAAAATCATAGGATAATCTCACATGAATGAGGAAGAAGCATTTGATAAAATTCAACCAATTCACAATAAAAGTTCTTGGTAATTGAGAAATGAAAGAGAACTGTATGAACCTCCCAAAGGGCATCTATCAAACCCCTCATAAACCACACGTTTTAATGGTGGAATACTAAAATGCAGCCCTTTGAAGAAAAGACGAACAGGCTCACTATTCCCACATCTGTCACAAATTGTACTGGAGTCCTAGTCAGTACATGAGGCAGGAAAATGAAATAGAATGCCAAGGACTGGGGGGGGTGGGGGGGGGATAAACAAACCTTTATTAGCAGATAATACCGATTTGGTTTTTTTTAGATAGAAAATCTGAGAGAAATTAGAAATGAATCATTAGAATTAATGATTTTAAGAAGTTTGCTACCTGTAGGTCAGTATAAAAAAAACTCGATTTTACTTCGATATATTGGCATCTATAGAAAATGAAATTTTAAAATGATACTATTTTCATTAGCATCAAAAATATCTTAAAATGTGAAAATAATTGTATTTCAAGATGTACAGGACCTTTGCACAGAAAGTTACAAAATATAATTGAAAGATAATGATAAATAAATGAAGAGCTATACCATATTCATGGGTTGAGAGACCTAACACTGTAGAGAATGTCAATTCTCTTCAAATTGATCAGCAGAGTAGATGTAGATCCCATCAAAATTACAGCAAGATTTTTGTACAACTTGACAAATAGATTTTAACATTTATACAGAAATGCGCAGGGTCAAAAATACATTGGATCAGATGCTCTTAAAGAGTGAGGTAGGACAACCTGTCCCACCAAACACCATTCCAAAGGCACAGTGAGGAGGCCAGAGTGGGTTCATGCGCACAAAACAAAGGGCAAGAAAAGTCGCCCCAGCAGTAGATTCACACAAATACGGGCACTCATGATTTCCGGCCAAGTGGCACACACCGCAGGCGAAGAAAGAAAAGAAATCTTAGGAAAATGATGCTGAGGAGATGGGACATCCAGTGGGAAAAAGAAAACTGACAACTACCTCAATCCATCATGAAAATCAGGTCCAGGAAATTATAGACATACATGTGAGAGGCAAAACAGTGATGTTTCTGGGACATAATACAGAAGAATATATTCATGAGTTTGTGAATGAAACACAAAACACTAACTATATAGGGAAAAATATAAGTGGAACTACATTATAACTTAGAAAAAAATATAAGAACTTCTTTGCACCAAAAGACACTATCAAGAGAATAAAAATACAAGTCAGAGTGGAAGGTGATATTTTGAACACATCTAACCTCCTATTCATATCCAGAATATGTAAAGGACCCTTATAAATCAACTAGAGGCCCAGTGCATGAAACTCGTGCACTGGCAGGGTCCGTAGCTGCTGCCAGCTGCTGGCTGGGTACTCCCTCCCTTCCACTTGCCAGCCCTGCCCCTGGTCGAACTCCTGGATGACGTCCTGGTTGAGGGGACAATTTGCATACTACACTTTTGTTATATAGGATAAGGAGACATACAAACCATTGGAAAAACAGCAATGACAAAGGGGTAATTTTGCCTCATAGAATGTATCAAGTCCACTTTTTCCAGGTGGGAAGAAGTGAAGAGCGGGAATATGAAGCATCACAAATACTTCTCATGACCCTCACTCCTCCTCAGTGAGGGTCACCTGCTTGGTGAGGGCCCAGGAACTAAAGGGAGTGACCCTCAGTGACAAGTGGCCCGCACCCAGAAGTGGCCATCACGGAGGAGGTGGCATTAAATTAAACCCTTCACAACAAATAGAAACCATTTACAGATGCAGGGAAGCCGCCCAGCAGGTGAGGGACCAGCTAGTCCAATATCCCTGAGCCAGGCATAAGCCGGGCACACCAGACACACAGACAGAATTCTGCAGCACCACGTGCCAGGGCTGCGTCATTTCATTGGCGTCTGTGAGATGGGCAAGGCCCCATCGTATTGAGGAGTTTGGACTTCATCCCATGGCAGAAAGCCATTGGGCTGCAGACCAAATGGAGATTGTGGGGTCTGACTGACATGTGCTAAGTAGAGCTCTCCGGCCGCTGCTTTGTAAAGGAAGAGTTTGTCCACGTGCCAGAGGGAAGCTGGGTGATCCCAGGTAAGATGCTACAGCATCCATCCAGGTGAGGAACAATGGACCAGGAGCTCCTGGAGGCACAGCTGCCAGGACTGGCGGAAGGGGAGGGGAGGGGAGGGGAGGCAAGCAGAGGTGGTTTGTGTTTCTGGCTGTTTGCTCTTCTTGTCTGGCCTTGGCAACTGGGAAGATAGCATTTCCACGTTACAGAGACGGGGAGACTTGGAGAATACAAGTTTGGGAGGACAGATCGGGATTTGTGCTTAAAGTCTAAGGTGGTTATCGATATGCACTTTGAGATATCAACTCAGAGATGGTTATAAACAGGGGGGTAAGACTGAGCATCATTGAAACCTGGGTGGTGTTTAAACCCGGCAGTTTTAGGGGTCAGAGGTGAGTGACTGAAGCTGAGCCTGAGACGGTCCATCGCTTAGAGGCTGAGCCAAGGGAGAAGAGCCAGCCTACGACTCGGTGGGGCAGATGGCTTTCCACGCACCGCTGAGTGCCCGTCGGAGATTTGTGGTCACAAATTTAGAGGAAGGCCAGCCAGCCGAGTCCTGCATGTTTTCTCAGGCAACATTCAGCAGCTCAAAGTGCGGCTACTATATACGGACGACGGCCTGGGCCAACCATCACAAAACCTTGCTAGGTGTGTCTATTATTAGCCGAACTTTATAGCTGGAGGTGAGCGGCACAGAGGGGTTAAGTAACTGGCCCACAGTCACGCCAAGCTCAGACATCAGCCAGGAGGTGGTGATAGGCAGGGAGGTACGGATGGGAGCGACTGGCTTGTAGTAAAGGCTTTCTAAGGCCACACTTCACATCCTTAAACACCGCTGGGATGCCTCCTCCACGGGGGGGGGGGATACTCTGAGACCAAAGAAGCTCATAAAAATGAAACTTAGGAAAAACAGACAGAGTGTGGAACTCAAATGAAGAACAGTATCAGGGTTGTGAGGAAAGGTATCCTCTATATAAATACGAGACATTCACCCCAGAGGGATGAGTAAAATGAGAGAGGAAAGGGATAGAAAGAAAGCTCATTGAGTATGTTTGCAAGAAACCATAATTCCGGTCTTGACATTTGGAAACTGAAATAAAACCGTAAACAGCTTAAGAAACGTTTTAGGAAATTGCAGCCAAAAATAGACAACCATGACATCCTCCTCCGAGCGAGAGTTTGGACCTTGCAACTCCAAGGGCACGGTCATCACCTGGCCACTGGGGTCACAACAAGTTTGATCAGATGAGCATTAGAGGGGCTCCAGGTACCCCCTGCAGACCCAGACACCCTGATGTGTGAAATCCTTGATCACACTTGCAATTGGTGTTTTGAATATTAAAAATATGGTGTGAGCCCTGGCTGGTGTTGCTCAGTGGTTGGACCGTCATCCCATGTACTGAAGGGTCATGGGTTTGATCCTAGGTCAGGGCACGTGCCCAGGTTGGGGTACGTGCGTGAGGCAACTGATCAATGTTTCTCTCTCTTTCCTTCTCCCTTCTTCTCTCTCTAGGACCAATGAGAAAATATCCTCGGGTGAGGATTTAAAAAAAAGGGTGTGAATGAAATTCAGATTATCTGTGGGTAAATGTGATAATGAGTCCTGTCATCAGCCAGAGTTCTCAGTACACAGGGCTGTAATTCGTGTTATGTATAATAACTACCAATAGCACCAGATGAAAATGAAGAGTTTTCTATTACAGAACTGCTTAAATCTAAACGTAAAGTAGCATTACTAATTTTTCATAATATATGGTCCCCTCTCTATGAATAACCTACGAGACAAAAAAAGGTTTGCTTTTTAAGAAGTGGTAGAAGTATGGCCTGTTTTATATGCAAACATTGGCAAAATATAAATTAAATACGTAAAATAAGATTTGTACTTTCTCTTTAATGTAAGGAAAGACTTACTTGTAAAATAATGGTCTTTACAAAACATGCATTTTCAGTTTTCCATTTCTTATTGTATCCATAAATTTACTAATAAAAGGTTTTGTCTTGATTTACTAACATTTGAAAAGATGGATTATATTGGCATTGCAAGAAAAGGATATCATAAATTAAAAATCCATACATAAACTGTATTCTCTTCTTTGCAATATGACAAATGATTGTGTAAAGTTACAATCAATAAAGGCTATTTGAAAGATACAGAATGGACATGGCCATGAGGGCTGTCCCAGCAATGTGAAAGCACTCCACCTATTTTTAATTATCAGTCTATAGTGCAGACCCAGAATGTCAAAATATTTAATTTTCATCAAGCCATTATCTATATGTAGCTTCCTATTACAATGTGAAAGTTCGATCAAATATTCCCAAGGTATTTTTCAAAGTTCAATACAGGTCCTATCTCATAAATCAATGTCAGGCTAGACAAAAGGAATGAGCGCGTTCTTGTTTATTCCGTATTTTCCAAGCCAAACCCAAACAAAGGTGTTATTCTCATAAGAATCTTCAGTAGGAATCCGAGCGATCCTGCTCTGACGATCTGTTTAGATACCATAGGAATGGCCATAAAACAATAACAAAAAAGCATCAGCTCTAGCAAACTATTTCTCTTGGATGTGAAATATGTTTGGGGAAGAAATGAGTTGTTCCATATGAGCGCCGGTAGTTATTTCTTATGTGGGAGCAACTTTGGCGCCGCGACGTGGTTTATCAAAGGAGGCTTTGTGTCCGGGTGAGACCAGTTTTCCACTCGAATCATTTCACTAAATTCCACTGGATCGCACGCTTCCAGGTCCCCTCCCTGAAATACGGTCTATGGTTCTTAAAAAAAAACAACCTCTCAGAGGTGGCAGAGAGGGCATGCTAAAAATAACCAGGGTTCGCATCTGCGTCCTGCCTGTGGCCGCTCCTACCTGGGCACCAGCCCCCTAATGAGCTAGCAGACAGCTGTCCATCGCAGATCAACAGGCCATCATTAGCCCATAATGAGTACCTTTCCACCGAACCCAGGGACTGGTGTAATTGTTGCTCTAGCTTATAAGACACCAAGTCTGTATTTATAATAAACATTCCAATGAGCATCTGTCACTGGCATCGCCTCCAAAAATACTCAGGAAACCATTTCCAAGGAAACACCTTCTCTTTTTCAATTTCATCTGAAGACTTTCATTGGTTATGACAGCAAGGATACCCACCACTAATGGATCACCTGCCACGCATCACAGTAAACGTTTCGTGCACATTAATCATCTGAGCTAATGCTTTCCATAATCGGATGAATGGCATGCTATTCCCCCATTTTCCAGATAAAGAGACTGAGGCTCAGACAGGCTCTCTGTCCTTTCCCCAGGATCAGAGTGTAAGAGGCAGGGCCGGCATGGCAACGCAGATCTCTCTGACACGCACCGGAGGGTAGTCCTGAACTTCTCTGCGCTCCCACCCCTGCTTAATGCTCGTGCCCGCTCCTCACTCCATTCATTATTGTAATTCTCAATAAAACCCCAGTTACCCATGTGGAATACTCATCTACATCGAGCCCAATTTGCTACTGGATTTCAATGTTATTTCAGATGAAAACAATCAATAACAGAGAGGGCTGGATCTGGTTTCAAAAAACATAATTTGAAAGGAATTCGCTCTGAAAGCTCCCAGCAGCCGGGCGATCTCCGACTGGGACCCTGGAAGGCCTTCCCGGGTGCCTTCGGCTCCTCGGTGCCTCCTTCCATCTAAAAATACACGTCTGGCTCCCCTGCGCCTGGACAGAAACAGAGGGACCCAGTGTCCCGAGGCGCGGCTGCGCTTTCAGGAGCTACTTTGTTTTTGTAGGTGTTCAAGGATTTGGAATCAAAGCAGCAGAATTATTAAAATTAATCCAATTTTCTCTCATTTATTTTGTTAGCTCATACCTCTAAAAGATATATTTTGGAAGGCACCGTTCAACCCAGCCATTTACAAATCAAAGCTTTCTTTGGAATCCGGGGACCTAACCCAAGCTAGACGGCGGCGACAGGCTGCCAGCTCCAGGCCCTCTCCCCTGGAGGGAATATGGAATGTGCTCACATTTAATTACAGTGTCAAAAGTCTAACTTAAATGGCTTTAATCAACTGCCAACACTATGAGCCTTTCTGGCTTGGGTTTCTATAAACACAGGATAAATTCAAATATGTCACAAAGTGGCGGCAACGCGCTGACCGCTGGGCGAGGACTTATGCAACCTCTCGCTGCTGATCATTTCAAATGATTGTCTGCAGAGCCCGCGCTCTCGCTGCCCTGAGCCCCCTCGGCGTGGGCCGCGCTCACCGGGAGCCTGGGCGAAGCTGTGGCTGACCGTCTCTGCTCCAGCCCCGAGCAGGCATGCTCAGATTACACAAAGCCAAGGATGCCTGGTGACAGAACGTCCCCTGATTAGGGACTCCAAAACATGGAGAGGTGGCCCAGGTCAGGTCTCCCTCCATTGGGAGGCAGAGGAGACAGAAGCCGCCTGGGTGTGGAAGTCCCCAACGCAAAGACTTCAGTGTCCTTTGTTCTGGAAACGTAAGGAAGGTGGTAAGGAAAGAGGTCCCAGCCGAACCTGAGCACTTCTGAGAATAAATGCGGGGATGTTCCCACCAGAGAATGCCCCAGCCTCCTACCGGAAAGTCTTCCTCGAGGAAGCACAGTCAAAACCACAACAAAACACCACACTGGGCGAAAAAAGAAAAAAAGTGCAGGGCCCGGCCGGCGTGGCTCAGTGATTGAGCATCAATCCATGAACCAGGAGGTCACGGTTCAATTCCCGGTCAGGGCACATGCCTGGGTTGCAGGCTCAATCCCCAGTGTGAGGTGTGCAGGAGGCAGTCAATCCATGATTCTCTCTCATCATTGATGTTTCTCTCTCTCTCCCTCTCTCTCTGAAATCAATTTAATTTTTTTTTTAAAAAAAGTACAGAGATGCTACAAAACACAAGAGCTCACGCTCATTCCGCACAAAGAGACCCACCGTCACCAGTGAAGAAGCATCACGGAAGGTACAGATGCTGCTCCCGGCCTTCAGTCGCTGCTGGGAGCAGTGGAGGTTGATGCGGAATTGCTAGCATTTGTCATTATAGAAAGACATCAGAAAATTAATTTGAAAAACCGAAAAGGAGCTGTATTTCACACAGTCCAAGAAAATGTGTAGAGACAGCCTAAGAAGATCCCCAAGACCCGTCTCCCCTGGTGTGATGTGACGGTCCCGGGAGCAGAGGGGCACAGCTCCCACCTCCTTCCAGGCCCCTTCAGCCACCTCCCCTCCAGCCTTCGTCCTCTCCGCCCAGGCACAGAGGGAAGCTGGGGGTCCCAGGTCAGATGCTACTGCGTCCATCCAGGTGAGGGACGATGGACCAGGAGGCACAGGTGACAGGCCCGGCTGACCCACTGGGAAGGAAAGGAAAGAGAAGCAGAGGTCCCTGCCCGTGTTCTCCGTGGAAGGACACGCTCACACCCACGGTGCCCCCTGCCTCTGACACTGATGGCTCCCCGGCTGCCCGAGCTCCTCCGCACCTGCCCAACCAAACGCCGGCCACACGTCTCGCCTGGGTGACCAGCGGCACCTCCGAAATCAACACAAAGTTCTACTCGGCACTTTCCCTCCGAGGTTCCTCTCACCTCGCGGTCGCCTGGGTCAGGACACAGGAGCCGTCTGGGACCACCTCGCTGCTGCATCTCCCCATCCTTATACCTCTGAGACCCTGCGGCCCTGCCTCCTAAATGCTGTCCCTGACTGACGCCTGTCATGCCGGCTGTGGGGGGAGATCAGTGGGAAGCATGTCTGAGCCCCTCCCCTCCGCTGCCTAGAATGGCAAAAGGGAGGAAGAGAGCAGCCTGCATCTCAGTCTTCGCCACTCCGTCCAGCAGTCACCGCCTGGGCTGAGACACGAACAGGCGGACGGGGGACCAAATGAGCCCACGGAGGGTCGGCACAAGCCCACAAGTGCGTTTCCCTTAAGGCAGTGGTTCTCAACCTTCCTGATGCCGCGACCCTTTAATACCATTCCTCATGTTGTGGTGACCCCCAACCATAAAATTATTTGCGTTGCTACTTCATAACTGTAATTTTGCTACTGTTATGAATTGTCATGTAAATATCTGATATGCAGGATGTATTTTCATTGTTACAAATTGAACATAATTAAAGCATAGTGATTCATCACAAAAACAATACGTAATTATATATGTGTTTTCCAATGGTCTTAGGCGACCCCTGTGAAAGGGTTGCTCGACCCCCAAAGGGGTCATGACCCACAGGTTGAGAACCACTGCCTTACAGCAAGGAGGTTAACAGTAACCCATCAGTATTCCATTCTTTGAACATAACGGTGTTTTGACTCCCATGGGGGAATAGTAACTCTAGGGTGAGGGCGGAGATTCCAAGGGAACTGGAAGAAGAGAGGAAGGAAGAAACAGGGCGGGGAGATATGGACTGTTACACACACACATGCAGGATAGGAGAGTCAAATAATCCATCAATGGACCGAATTCCTGGAAGCAGGAACCCAGGGCCAGAGGTACTCAGGGAAATCATGTACGCTCCACTCAGCACCGTCCCCCTCTACCTGATAACTCCATTTCTAGAATTTCATGCGAAATAAATCAGACGGATCTACTATAATATTAAGGATAATTTTGTCTGGGACAGCGAAAACCTGGAAGCTGCCTAAAAAGTCCAAGTCGGATTATGAGAATATATTGGAGTCTATGCCACGTCTTCGAAGATGAAGTCACGAGAGGAGAAGACAGGTCCCAGCTTTCGCCCTGACAAGAACACTGCTTCGCCCACAGCACATGATCGAGCGGAAACTGCTGAGTGGCCGGACCACCTGACCCTTAGTAGAAAATTAGGACACTTCCAATACTAAGATCAAAGTTCTTCTTCAACCTGTCCAATTATTCACTGAGGGGGGGAAATCCTAGAAGTACTAGCATGTCAAAGGATATGAACGAATTTAAAGTTTCTAACCAATGATCCAGAGGTGTGTCTCACGCTGCCTCTTACCAACCTTCGAATTTATACGTGGATTTCAGCTGCACTGCCATGTTCAAATCATCCTGTCATCCAACAGTGGCTCGTGGTGTTGAAATCCATCCTCAAATCTAGCCCTGAGGCTAGGGGTGCGTGTGAGAAGTTCACTGAGGAGAAATCAGAGGCTGAGTTTGGATCCGAGACAGGGATGGACTTGAGATGTAGTTCTCAGAAGCGAACTTGTTAAATAGCATGTTTCCAACCCTTCCTGTGGGAATGGTTTCCAAGGGGTTAAGCGCTTTTACAAGGTTTGGGCCCAACCCATTAAAATAGGATGTAAAATTCTGAATGGAAATAAAACTCTGCAGGCCTCCTACCTGGCTTAACACAGTGAATCCCACGTCACAGGGAGGCATGGCCAGGTCGCAGGTAGGACCCGGGGGGAAGGCAAGCCGTGCTGACCTCTGCACAGACCAGCCAGCATGGGTGACCGGCACTCAGATCTCGGCCCAGGGACGCGCACTAAAATCTACAGTAGCTCCAGTGAGTGTGTCTGTTTAGGAAATGAGCTACTTGTAGGAAGTTACTACGAAGTCCACTAGGCTTAACATTTGTAATAATTTCTAAGTAACCTTTGGTCTATTTTACTTGGTTGTTATTTTAAAAGCATTTCGCCCGGCCGGCGTGGCTCAGGGATTGAGCGTTGACCTATGAACCAGGAGGTTGAGGTTAGATTCCCGGTCAGGGTACATGCCCAGGTTGTGGGCTCAATCCCTAGTGTGGAGCATGCAGGAGGCAGCCGATCAATGATGCTCTCTCATCATTGATGTTTCTATCTTTCTCTCCCTTGCCTTTCCTCTCTGGAATCAATAAAAATATATTTTTAAAAGCATTTTAATCTAGTGAATTTCTTAGTAATCTTTGTTAACTGTTTGTTACTACTATCTTTTTATGAATTTTACTAGAGGCCCAGTGCACAAAATTCATGCATGGGTAGGGTTCCTAGGTCTGGCCAGCGATCAGGGCCAATCCGTGGGGCGACCGACGGGGGGCGATCATGGGGCCTCCACTGGCACCCACCTTGGCTGGCTTGGGGCCTGCAGGCTGGGGGCAGCTCCTGCATTGAGCATCTGTCCCCTGGTGGTCAGTGCACATCACAGCGACTGGTTGGTCCACCGGTCATTCTGCCGTTTGGTCGATTTGCATATTGGGCTTTTATTACATAGGATTAGCTTAATGAATGTCTTAGTAAGTAATCTCTTGGACTCTCTGGGAGATGCCCAGCCCTTGCAGTTACATGAACCATGTGACAGGCCTGTGGGAAAGCGTGGCAGGTGTCCCCGGGCTCCCAGGTGTCACACACAGCAGGGCCAAGCGCTGTGTCTCTTCTTTCCTTGCCAAGGACGCCCCAAAAGCTATGTGTTGAGACAACGGTGTCATGGAGGGCGGAACGTCTGTCTCCATGAGCGGCTGCGGGTCATGCATGAAATCAACACCTTGAGGCTGAGCCACAGGGATGTGGAACTCGTTTCTCCCCACAGCGTGACTTAACGGCACAACTGCTCAGAGCTCCCTTAACGGGCTGCTGGTATCACAGGTTTTCTCGTGTTCCTGGTAGGAGGAACCAAGCCAAGAACCCACCTGCCACTCTTTTCACTCCTGGGGACCAGACATGAAGCATTTCCAACGTGACGACCATCTGTGGCTCAGGGGTGCATGTCAAGAGACAAGAATGGAGAGGAAAGCTCTCAGATCGCGAGAAGTTGTTCACGGTGCCAGAGCGGCGCCTGCACCTTCTCCTCGCCATGTGCCCACCACACGGGGGACACACTCAGACCCCAGTGCATAATGCTCCCTCCCAACCCCCGAGGAGACTTAAGGGAGAAATGATCACTACAGGTCACACAGATGTCACAGATGAAGGCAGGACAGAGTTCAGATCAGCAGGCCTTGGATGTCAGATAATGACTTTCTAAAAACATGGAAACTGCCAGGGGATGCGAAATGGCTCCTGTGGACAGTGTGGTCAGGGCTGGGTTCTCTTGGGTGACTCCTGAGCAGAGAGCCGACTGATGTGGAGGAAAAAGCCACGACAAGTTAGGGAATGAGTGTTCTGAGCAAGGCGGAGCAGTGAACACAGGGTTCTGAGGGGAAGATGAGGTTGGACGATTCTAGAACCAGCAAGAGCCAGTGTGCCTGCTGCAGAGGGAGCTGTGGCACTGGGACGCAGGCCCGATCATGCAGGGCTGTGGGAACATGACAAAGAGGCTGGGTTCTATTCAGATTAGCAAGGGACACGCAATCCTGTATAGCAGGGCAGTGCCATCAGCTCACTTGCATTTTGAGGCAAACAGTCTGACTTCAGTCTGGAGAAAAGCCTGGAGGGGTCTTGAGTGGAAGGGGGGGGGGGTCCATTATCCAAGAGAATGGCCTCGTGACTTGAATTAAGGGGCCAGTGGTGGAGGAGGTGAGGAGTGGACGCCTTGGGATGTGTTTTGAAGGCAGAGCGTACAGAACCTGTCTATGGATTGGCTAGGAGGGTTAGACAATGATAGCAACGCTTGGGCCCCAAGCAACTGGGTGCATGGTTACCCCATTACTAAGGTGGGTTAACTATATGAAATTCCACAGAACAAGTTAGAACCAAATATGTAATGTATGATATGCATCTTCATTCCTCCTGTCAAGTCGCACATTGCCACCTTAGGTATTTGGTCCTTTCTGATAGTTGATACAGACGTAGACATGGCCACACCGAGGCACACAATATCGACGTATCGCCTTCTTTTTATTAGAAGTCACATCATCGTGAACATCTGGGTACCCACCCTTTTGTAACTCTCTCTAAACATAAAAATACACGAACGTATGATTGTAGAGCTACGGATCCCATTCTATTCAGGTCTTTTTCATTGTGAGTGGCATTGCCTATCATCCTTATTTCTGGAGGGTAGGGTCCCAAACTGGTTTTTAACTTTGTGCTTTATATTTTTGTGCGTTATTGACCCTTTTCAATGAGCAATGATTTAGATCACCACCCATATACCAAAGAGACAGTTTCTCCCGTAAAGCTCTTCTCAGAAAGGAGAGAAAGACGGGAAAGTCAGAGCAGGGAGCACTGGGCTCATGCTACACACTGTGTGTGACTGAGAGAGAGACCCCCTGCAGTTTAGGAAACCCTACCCTCTGCCACTTAGATCAAAGCTGGCGCTTGCTCTTAGCTGCAGTCTGACCAGCAGACTGACAGGCAGCAGTTGGATCCTGAAAGGGGGGCTTGGGAAGGTACCCACGGAGGGCCACCAGCCCAGCTTCTGCGTCAGAAACAACAACCTGGAGAGACCGGTGCAGGGAACCAGGGGAACCGCCATGGAGAGGAAAGAATGAGGTGAGGGAGTCAGGAGGGTGCTGGCCTTAAATATTTGAAAGGTTCCATTTGGAAAAGAGGCTTCCGTAACCGTTATGGTTTGAACTAGAAGCCTGGTGCACGAATTCATGCACGGGTGGGGTCCCACGGCCTGGCCAGTGATTGGGGCTGATTGGGGTCGTCTTGCCCAGTCTCAACTGGGGCTGTTCGGGGCCAGCCAGCCAGGGGAAGGGACTGCAGGAGGTTGGCTGTGGGAGCGCACTGACCACCAGGGGGAAGCTCCTACGTTGAGCGCCTGCCCCCGGTGGTCAGTGCGCATCATAGCAACTGGTCAACCAGTCATTCGGTCGCTTAGGCTTTTATATATATAGATAGTTCAGGAGGGTCTAAGACTAAGGGGGGACTTCTCAGAAAGGCTCCTAACGTGGAAGAAGGAGGTGAGGGAAGGTCACATAGCCACCTGTCAGGAATCCGTGGACGAGACTCATTCCTGGGGTGAGGGACTGGTGGGGGCAGCTCTTAGTTTCTCTCAGCCCGCCCTCTCCTTTGCTGGGTTCCTGAGGAGGAAGAGATACCTCCACATCCCGGGAACTCTAACACACAGACAGTCACATGCTTGGATGGCGTGTGGCTGATGACAGTGATGGGAGGCCGCATGCAAGCTTTTTCTAGACAGTGAATGTGACTTCCATGGGATCCCCTTTATAGTTTGTGAGAGTCTAGAAGGAAAGCTGAAAATGCAAAGACCTGCAAGAGCAAATGACCTCAAAGAAAGTCCCTTCCAGGTTCCTCATAACTACTAGGATTTCATAGTTATGCCTAGACATGAACATCCCGTCTCAGGAAATGCTCATGGCATTAGATAGATCGACAGAGTTCCACCGGGGCAGTGGCTGACCCACAGCCCACGCCCAACACTCATGCCCCAGAGAATGATGCTGGCCCAGAGACATGGCGATGAATAAGTCGTCATAAACTAAATCGCTGTGTCTGGGGTGGCGGGCAGGAGCACGGACTTCGGTTCCTCCATCCAGGATGGACGTGGAGGCGGCTCACGGGCCGTCGGAAAGCCTGACGCGCCTGCCTTCACACATCTGGTCACCAGGGGTGTCGATTCCCCATGAAAGAGATGTCAAGGCATCATGATTCAAAGTGACCCTCCCTCCACTGGGATAATCAGAAACAGCTCACAAATAAAATAAGATTCCTGGGTTCTGCTAGGTAGCCTCCCACGCCTGGTGACATCACCCGACATGTGGCGACACACTTTTTCCAGGGCTCTTTTTTTCCCTCCAAAATCAGAATCTGGCTGGAGGCTAACATCATCACTTTAGACAAAGATCGGCCCTTCCTTGACACTTTGAAGAGGGGTCCCTGTAAACAGCGGCCTGCCTCCTTGGGCTCCTGGGGATGGAATCCTCTGCTTTGCTCTTCCCTCGCTGGTCAGGACCCTTCCAACCATCTCACCGAATAAGGAGACGCAGCTCCTAATTGTTTTCTAAACCCGGCGTGGCTCTAATAGTCCATTGCACTTTTATAAGTAGCACAGAGGCAAACACATCTCAAGAGATTAGAAATCATGTTCTTGTGGTTTTTATCGTAAAAGCTGCAAATTTGAATCCAATTAGAAAAATCGTGGCACAGGGACAAAACAAGAACAAACAAAGCTGGGGCGGGGGTGTGCGGGGCATTCCGGAGAGTGCAGTGCCCTGCGGGGCGCGTGGTTCCAATTACCGCCATGTCTCCCTGAGCTCCGGGAGGCCTCGTCCCATGGAGCCAAGCGCTGCACGAACGAACAGAGCCCCGTGCAAAGTCACAACAGAACCCGGTCCCAGGTCTCCCTTCCAGATGGAACTGCTGGACAGTCGGCTCACTTACAAGAAACTCCTGGGAAAAAGGGAGCGCGGTCTATGATTTCCCCTTTGCCTCTCCCGCAAACCCACGCTGCGTCCCTGTGGGAGCCAATGCCTGTATTCTCCGAGCTGCTTTCGGAGCCGAGAGACTAGGATGAGAGAGAAAGGAAGCGCAATCCTCGTTCAGACAACCTGAAATGGCAAAGGGGAACCCTCCTCCCCTCGCTCACAGATAAGGCGGAAACCATGACAATTACCCGTGTGGAGGTTTTGACAAGATAAGCTACTAATAGAGGAGTCAACGGTGGCCATCTCTAGCTCTGTTTGAGCTGCGGGGAAAAATACCGGTGTTGTTTTTCACATAACAGACACAAGAGCTAGAGACGAAGAGTGTTTTTAGGAGGAAAGTGTTTGTGGGGGCTTCCATTTCAGCGGGTGGAAAAAATTTCCAAAGTCGCTACTAGAGGTTATTTCGCAAAACCGAGAGAAGCCTCGCTGCCTGGTGTTGTTTCTTTACCTGAAACGGGTGCCATCGCAGAGGACGCTGAGGGGGGAGCGGGACATGAGAGGCAGCAGCATCCAGAGCTGCTGCGGGCGGGGGAACGGGAAAGCAGCCGCAAGCCCAGACATCTGACCTCAGCCCCGAGCTGGGAGCGTGCAGGCTGGGCAGGGGCACCTCAGCCCCGAGCTGGGAGCATGCAGGCTGGGCAGGGGCCCCGGTCACCGAGGGTTTGCTAAGGAACAGCGCTCCCCTGACCCTGCCTCCCAGCTCACGCCCCTGGCCCCTCTCACCTCCCAATATGAGGGTCCCACTGTCCCTGTGAACAGAAGGACCTGTCACCTGCCATCCCCCTGGTGACTCCCCATGAAACAGAGGCAGAAGAATATAAAGAAGTCAAACAATTACACCAGTCGCCCAATAGGCCCCTGAACGCTATCCCAGCATTCAGCTCATTTAGAGATCGTCTGGGACAAATTAATTCCTCCGCGAGCTGCGGCTTCCTCGGGGCGCTATCTCTTTCATCTCCGTGTTCCCTGAGCCTGGAAGTCAGCACAATGCTTGTTGAACTAAGATGAAGTGCTTTGAGATTTTAGATTAAAAAAAACTAAAGAACACGCACACATCCTTGGCCGGCGTGGCTCAGTGGTTGAGCATCAACCTATGAACCAAGAGGTCACAATTTGACCTCTGGCAGATGGCCGGGTTGCAGGCTCCATCCCCAGTGTGGGGCATGCAGGAGGCAGCCAATCCATGATTCTCTCTCATTACTGGTGAGGTTTTTTTAATCTCTTTCTCCCTCTCCCTTCCTCTCTGAAATCAATAAAAAAAAAATTTTTTTCTTACACACAAAAAAGTCCTCTTTTGAACAAGAGCTGTTAGAACCCAGGACTAATGCCCAAGTGAGGTCTCAGAATCCAAACAGGATCGTCAGGAATCTGACTCAGTCGTTTAAACTCGAGTCATCACGTGACCAAGGCAATGGACGGACTGGCCAGCCACGCAGAGTCCGGGAATTCTGTGCCTAGAATTTCCGATGTGTCTGCCTTCAATAGATCAGTCATGTTCTTATACAAACACCAAGACATCGACCCTTTTAAAACCGCACCTCTTCCTATGTTCACCTCTTTGTGCAAACTCAAAGACGCCCCCCATCAACGACCCAAGGCTTTCCCGGGGTTCTTCCGAATGCGCATCCAGCGAGGGCTGCCACACCTCAATCCTTTCCCGTGGGTCTTCTCCAGGGAAGTCCTGAAGATGCCGGCCAGTGGCACGTCCTGCCTCACAGCTATGCTGTCCTTTCAAACGGCATTCCGTTCAAATTAATACATTTGGCCAGACAACGGCATTAAAATTATTGTTATTTCTCCGGGTGTAATGGCAGCCTGTGGTATGACTAGTCTTCTTCAGAAACCTGCGGAGTTATTGCTTCTCTCTTGCCCGGGGACTATCATGTGTTTCTCATTTGCGTGCACTACACTGCGATCGCTCATTAAAACAAACAGGCCAAACGCGAGCCTTCAGACCCAGCCACAAAGGGCGTAAACTCACTTAGAACGTTTCAGAGCCTCATAACTCACCGCAAGCCGCTCTCACACCAGCTGCTCGCCTGATACTTAACCGCGCGGGTGATGTCAGAGGACCCATGCTCTTAAACGCGCCTGCCTTCGGCAAGTATGGACTTTTCTCATGCAGTAAGCCAGGGCCGTTTGGGGAGTATACGGAGCCATTTTCTCCCTACACAGCACATCTTACCCTGCCACACACACACACACACACACACACACACACACACACCCCAAACACTTCACTTCTACTTGTGCTGCAACAAAGAGCCCGCGCACATTATGTGCACATCAACCCCTGAGAAGTGGCCTCTTTCCGGCTGGACAGCTCCTTCCCTCCAGCGTTTCCCAAGACAGGCAACCCCGCAGGGTCCCTTCTGACCTTCATCCATCCTCTGTCCACATCTCTGGCGGACTCACCGCTAATCTTAACCTCTGCATGGGCCTGTCAGTCACCGTTGACGGAAGACCAATTTGTCATGTTTTTTAAAAAAATTTCTACTACTTTTCTCTTTTTTTGTTAGTCCTCACCCAAGGACATTTTCCCCATTGATTTAGAACAGGGGTCCTCAAACGTTTTAAACAGGGGGCCAGCTCGCTGTCCCTCAGACCGTTGGAGGGCTGGACTATAGTTTAAAAAAAACTATGAACAAATTCCTATGTACACAGTGGCGGCAAAAACACCCGGTGGGCCGGATAAATGTTTTTGGCGGCCGCATGTGGCCCGCGGGCCGTAGTTTGAGGACGCCTGATTCAGAGAGTGGAAGGGAGAGCGAGAGACAGAGAAAGAGAGACACAGCAATTGGTTGCCTCCCGAACACACCCAACCAGAGCCAGGGATGGAGCCTGCAACCGAGGTTCGTGCCCTTCCTTGGCCAGAATCAGACCCTGGGATCCTTCAGTCCCAGGGCCGACACTCTATCCACTGAGCCAAGCCGGCTAGGGCTCTACTACTTTCCTTTTAAGGTTTGGGGGAGGAGGTAGATTTGGGTGTCTCATCCAACTTACTGATGCCAGAACAACACTGATTCAAAGAGCTCTCCAACTTCAAAACAGGGTCTGTTTCAAAGAACGATTTCTTAAAAGTCACCGACAGACTAAAGACAAGCAGGTGGCTCTGCATAGCTTCACTCGCTAATCTTAAAGAGGGCTGTGTGCCTCCCAGCCATGAGGACGGCGACCCCAAAGGCAGACAATGACAAGTGTGGGCGAGGATGTGGAGAAATGCGAGCCCTGTGCACTGTTGGTGGGAAAGTAAAATGGCACAACTGCTGCAGCAAAGTTCCTCAAAAACTAAAAATAGAGTTAATCTATAATCCAGCAGGCCCACTTCTGGGTCTACACCCCCCAACATTGATAGCAGGATCTCGAAGAGATGTCTGTGCACCCCTGTTCACAACAGCCATTACTCACAACGGCCAAGAGGTGAGAGCACCCCATGTGTCCGTCAGCTGATGACGGAATAAACAAAATGTGGTCTCTCCATACGATGGAATATTACTCAGCCTTGAAAAGGAAGGGGATTCTGGCACCTACTGCAACATGGATAAATCTTGAGGGCACCAGGCTCAGTGAAATAAGCCAGGCACCAAAAGGCAAATATTGCTATGATTCCACTTCTAGGAGGCACCTGGGATGCCAAATTCGTAGAGACAGAAAGTAGAATGGTGGTTGCCAGAGGCTGGGGGGAGGTCAGAATAGAACACTGTTGATTAATGGGTATAGAGTTTCGCTTTCATAAGAAGAAAAAGTTCTGGTGACTGGTTGCCGAACAATGTGCAGATATTTAACATTACTGAACTGTACACTTAAGATGGTTAAGATTTTGTGTGATGTGTATTTTGCAATAAATAAAAAAAATTAATTGAAAATAAAATATCTTTCACCTACCATGACAAACAACACCTGATATATTACACTGGTGACTGTTTCATAATTTTTAAAGCAGCTTTTCCTCGTTCCCTCATTCCTTCTTCAGAAAGCAGGTCCTTACAGGTAACCCACAATGTGTAAACCGATGCGCCAGGCAACCTGGGAGGCCTAAGATGAACCAGGGTGGGGAGGGTCCCCTCCACTTACAGACCCTGCAGCAACATAAATGCCGGTAATAAAAGTGGGATGTGTTCACTGCCGAAAGCTATGGTTCCTGGATTTTTCAATCCAATCCCTATTTCAAATATTCTGACGTACTGGCCCCATAAGTTCACTTACATTTACAAGTTGCTTGATTGGGTATAGCCTCCATTTTCCTAAGAGAGATACAGATAAAATGCTATGGAATTTCATGGGTAAAAGAAACTTCCTCTTAAATCTATTGTCAACCAATAAGAAGACACCTTTTTTTTTTTTTATAGCAACACTATCTTCTTGGTGCTTTTTCCCTTCTCATCCTCTCTGCTTCTCTGCTCTGCCCAAGCAACCTGCCTCTGGATCCACCCTCGGCCATCATACCTGCTGACAAGCATTCCATGGACATGAGCTATCAGCTCCCTGTGAAGCCCAGTGGATGGAGCCACAGGGGATCCCATCTAACTAGGACTGAATGCCCTTCTGCTAGGTCAGCCCTGGAAATGGACTCTCCATGGTGGGGTTGCTGCCAACCAAACCTGACCTACACAGGGCCCCCCCTAGAACCACCAGAGCCACACACAAGGGCACCATCCAGGCCCAAACTGGAAAGCTGGTCACAGAACACCATGGGTGAGCCATCTGGAGAAGTAGCCCATCTCTATATATAAAACCCTAAGCAACCAAAATGACCAGAACAACCGGTCGCTATGACATGCATTGCAGGGGGCAGAGCCGGCCGGCCAATCTCCCATGGCCCCTCCCCCTGGCTGGCCAACTTCCCACCACCCCCTTCCCCTGGCCAGCCCGGCCCCGATCAGCCCCAATCGGGGTGGGGCCAGCTGGACCTCATCTGTGCACTAATTCATGCACCAGGCCTCTAGTGTGAAAATAACAGTGGTTCCCAGGACAGCCATTGTCTCCCCGGCCTCACACCCCCTGCTCTCTTCTTACGACTCTCCATCCTTCCAGACCAGATCTAGCCTCGCCTCCTAAGTGAAGCCTTTCCTGGAATGTCACCCCCTCTTCGGTGTCCCCTCGCATTCTATGTAGCCTCTGGTAAGCAGCCTGTTTGCACAGCTGTACCCACCACCGTCATCCTTGGAGGCAAGAGGCCGCAGTTCTGAATGTTCAGAAATGAACGCAGAGCCTGAGGCCCCGTGCGTGGTGGATGGAAGGGCCCATGGGCAGACCAGACCCAGGGGTCTCATTCCATGACACTAGATACCAATTGTGCAATTGGGCCCGGCCGGCGTGCCTCAGGGGTTGAGCATAAACCTAGGAACCAGGAGGTCACAGTTCGATTCCCGGTCAGGGCACATGCCCAGGTTTGCAAGCTCAATCCCCAGTGTGGGGCGTGCAGGAGGCAGCCGATCAATGATTCTCTTTCATCATTGATGTGTCTATCTCTCTCCCTCTCCCTTCCTCTCTGAAATCAATAAAAATAGATATATTTTTAAATTGTGCAATTGGGCCATGACCAATATGTATTTACAAATGACAAACTGATTTGTTTGAAATTATTTCCATCTTGACATTTCTTTGTGCAAGTTAAGTCTTTGCTTAATAACAACAAAATGCATTGATAAATTTAACACATGCATTTTTTTTTTGTCAATAAAATCTCAGAATTTAGTGCTATGGGAGGAAAAGGTGTGCCTGAGTATTCCTGGGCCTACTAGGTTCTCCTTCCTCTCCAGCCCTCAGACTATGGAGGGAGAAATGAGTCCAAAGTGACTTCGTGGTCTAAGGAGAAATGGACCCCATCCGGTCACCACTCACTGTCCACCCAGCCTACATGGGAGGGCCCCTGTCTGGGGAAAGTCCAGGTCCCTGGCCTGGTGTCCAGCCCGAGCCTGTCCCAGAACTAAGTGGCTAAACCACGTGGTGGCCCAGTCTGTCCACTTCCATGGTTTCACTGTGGTCATACAAGTTCACCATGGGCCACGCCCTCTGCTTTCAGCCACATGGCCAGGCACTGGCCGGGAGACAGGGGACAGGAGATGTCCTGGGTTCGGGCTTGTGGCCTGGAAGTGGAAGGAGCCCTCGGTGTGGCTCTTGTCCAAGCCCCACTGTTGACTGGATGCCCGCCAGGACAGCTGCTACAGTCTCTGAGGATCGCTTTCTAGTCTATAGAAGGAGACCGAGCCCCTTTCACAGGGCACAGCCCTTCCCTCAGGGTCAGAGCCTGAAGTGGGGGCTCCTTCCTAGTGTGACAGGGATGGTCCTCCCTCTGCACCTGCATCTCCGCTCACTGAGCATGTGCTGGGCCCACAGAGCACGCAGCCAAACCAGTAACTACCAGATCCGCACGGTCCCCACGGTCACCATGGCCGCATGTGCCGCTGACCACGTGACAGGTGGCTAGTCCACACCGAGAGGCGCCGTGAGGGGAAAGGCACTGACTGTGAAGACGGAGCCCAACAAAGAGAAAGTGAAATCTCTCCCCGATCGTTTTTATACCGATCGCCCCTGAAAAGACTGGGATACAATGGACTCCACAGACAGATGCTTTTTAAAGAAAGTGTTTACAGAAAACATGTGATTAATTTCACCCATTTTTCTTTTCCTTTTCCTCTTTTAAAGGTGGCTACTAGAAAATGTAAAATTGCTTATGTGGCTGGCGTTCTACTTCTGTTGGGCAGTGCCGCTTCTAGAAATAACTTCTGAGTTATTTTTAAGCAGGGAGAGAGCGGAAACAAATCAATGAATGAAGGCAAGCAGTTGAGGATTAGCGATGTTTAGACATCATTACGGGGCTTTCAGGGAGGCATCCTCAGAGCACCTCTGGCCCATGGCCGCTGCGGACTGCTGCCTCCCCTCCCCCGCGAGGCTGCTCTTTGCTGCCATTGGGCTCCGAGGCGCACTCAGCAGGGGGCTCCCCAGGCCCAGGACACCTGGGAACCAAGCACCTGCCCTCATCCCGGGGGCCCCCTCGGAGCAGCCTCTCCAGGTCTCTTCCGACTCCAGGTCCCGTGCACAGAAGTCACACCTCAAGCCCTTGGGTGTAGTCATCCCTCAGATCACCTGGTTTCCGACTGCCCTTTTCTAACTGAGGGGACATTCACGTGACAAAACTGTTCTAAAGTGGACGATTCAGGGGCACGTACACATTCACCACGTTGCGACCACACCTCAATCTAGTTCCAGAACCTTCTCATCACCCCCAAAAGGATACCTGGACCCACTCCAGAGGTGGGGAACGTCTGGCCCACGGGCCGTAGAAGGCCCTCAAGATCATGTGGTCTGGCCCTGCCAAGGCTTTAGGAGTGAGTTAATTAAATGCCGGACCAAGTACAGCAGGCTGATGGTTAAGTTGGTGATGGTGCACTGCCCTCAAATGACCCTATAAATACCCCAATGGCCCCTGGCAGAAACAAGGCTCCCCACCCCGGCCAGCCGTCAGTCCCCACCTCCCTCCCTGCAGCCCTATGTTTTTGCATAATCGCTGCCCTTAGCTGGAAGGGATGTTTAAATAAGATTATGAATAAACTCTAAGCTCAAGGAGAGTGAATGACATAATCTCTCATTCTCCTGACACGGACTGATTCACCCAGAATGCAGTGGGAGACACTGATGAGGACACACACCTACCCTCCACTTCCCTGGAATGACACACCCTCCACAGAGCGAGGCCCACTCGGGGCTCAGGTCCATGGTCATCACTGAGGCTCCACGGCCCCGAGACACGGACACACCTGTCCACCCGCCGCCCGGAGCTTCCCCACATCCCCCGTCATATCCATCTGACCCTTCCCAGGAGCCGGGTGCCTCCCGGGGAGGACGGTTCCATCTGCTCCAAAAACCACCTGCCACTGGCAGCCGCTAACCGGCCTCCACACTCGAAGGGGAAGGCATTTTGGTGGTGAGCGTGGTGGGAGGCTCACTGCTGAGGACGAAGGAGGTCGCTGAGGAGGACAGGCCCGGAGGCCACCCGTGGCCCCGTCACCAGCGCAGCGGGATTCGCACTGACGCATCGGCCGCCGCTCACATGCCTGTCCTGCCTCTCCCTCCGGCACTTCTGATGGTACAAGGACGGGGAGGCGGCGGCTCTGCACGTCCAGTGTCACTACCCGGACGCCTCTGTGCGCGGAAAGATCACTGAAGGGCCATCTTGCCTTTGCAGGAGGTTCCCGAGCGCCGCGGAGCCCATCTGGGTGAAAGATGCCGTCCAATTATAAATCCTTACGACTCTGTTTATTGCCTTGTAAGAGCTCTGATGCGGGCTTTCACACGCCCATGTGTTTCTGCTTAAGGCTCTTCATTCAAATCAAATTTGAAGAAAAGTCCGGATTACCCAACCACATGACGGGAGTGAGGGCCCCGCAATCATTTGGGTGATCCCAGTAAATTCGGAGCATGGAGGCGGGTGGCTGAGCCTGGTCTCCCGACCCACTGCCCATCGTTACTTATGCTAACTGCACGCCCTGCGATGCGGGAAGGCCTGGTGCACGCCGTCTGTCCAGTACCACTGGCTGTCCTGTAACTCGGGCCTGAAATGCTTAACACGCTGCTAACATGACCTGAGAAAGCAGTCATGGCATGAATTTTAAGGCAACAATCGGGCTTCAATAGGATCTTGAGCAATTTATAATTTATTTTATGAATCACTGAGATGAAAACACCATCCGACTTATCCCCAAATAAGTTTCACTCCAAACCGATTTAAAATCTACCTAGAATCAAATCTACCATTTGTGGCACACTTAACAAAACAAGAGCAACTCACGTAGAATTCACGTCACGCTTCTTAAAAACAGGGCGTCCACAAATAGCAACAGCTTCGAAGTAAAAATACTGTGCACCCTCATTCTCACTTCATGTGTCAATCCATCAAGTTTCCACAGAAATTACTCAACTTACTGACTTTTCTTGTAGGTACCAGAGGCCCAGTGCACGACATTCATGCACGGCAGGGGTGGGGGGATGTTCTCTCAGCAGCCCCTGTGCCCTCTTGCAGTCTGGAACCCCTTGGCGGACATCCCCCAAGGGGTCCTTAGCACTGCCACGGAGGTGGGAGAGACTCCTGCCACTGCCATTGCGCTCACCAGCCATGAGCCCAGCTTCTGGCTGAGCGCACTGACCACCAGGGAGCAGCTCCTGCATTGAGCGTCTGCCTCCTCGTGGTCAGTGCCCGTCATAGCGACCGGTCATTCCACTGTTTGGTCAATTTGCATATTAGCCTTTTATTATATAGGAGGATTCTCCAGTGGCCGTTTGGGAACTCTACCGGTGGGTCTGCTGCGATTTTCCAAAGGCTAAAAGATGTTTACAGGACACATGACATCATCACCATGACAGGCTCAACTGTTTATACCAAGTGGGTGTAGAGGGTCTTCAAAACATGCCTTTAAAATCTTAGTTATTATGTAGCTTAATGTGTTCCTGATGCTTCTGGAGTAACACGTACCTAAAAATAGAGATGGTTTTGTTAACAGAAGACGAACTCCTTGTCTGGTCCATCTGATGCCTGACCAGCGCATGTTCTTCTAAGGCAGTCTGACCTGCACCGTGAGCACCCAGGGACTGAGCAAAACGCAGGTGAAGTGGCGCATGATGCAAGTCATTACCATGGAGAAAAAAGTATCTTACAAACAAGGAAGAATACCACAGGAGTGTAAGACGTGTCCTATTTTAGCAAATTTGCTGTTACCAGCTTAAAACTTGCTACCTGAGATTCTTCAGATAAAGTCCTCACATAGAATCCACCCAAAAGGTGGCCAAAGAGTTTCTACCTGAACTTCCAGTGATGGAAATTCTGTCCTTAAAACCTAGTCCCTGCCCTGGCCGGGGCTCAGCTGGTTGGAGCGTTGTCCCATACACCAAAAGGTTTCCGGTTCCGTTCCCTGTCACGGTGCATACTCCGAGGCAACCTATCGATGTTTCCCTTCCCCCTTCCCCCGTCTCTCCCTTCCTCCCTCTCTAAAATCAATTACACACAAAACAAAACCCTAGACAGTCCCACTGGTGGGTGGCTAACTGGAGAGCAGTGATCTCTCAGTGGAGCTGAAATCCCCTTTCTGTGGGTTCCCCACTAATGTAGGTCAGTCCTAGTCTGGATTTATGTAGAACAAATGTAATTTGTCTTAAACACTATCATATCTAAGCTCTTTATCATGCTCCCCAAAGCCTCTAATCTCCAGACCAAACATCCCTCAAAATGTCCTTGGGATGGTGTGATTTCAGCTCCCTTACCCTCCCCACCTGCCTGCCCCCATTATATTCCTTTGATCACCTTCTATCCCCTAATATCCCACTGACACATCAACTGTGCATACAGAGATGAAGGAAAAAGAAGAGAGATGACACTGACATATCAGTGGAGATGATTTCCAGATAGAATTACGGACCGTTTTTCTCTTCTTCTTTCTGCTTTTCCCTGTTTGGCCAGTTTTCTACCATGGGCATGTGTGACTTTTATACCCAGGTAATTCCATACTCACTCATTCACTGGCTACTGAGCACGCAATCTGTGCCAGGAACGGCTGTGTGAAGTGTGTGAGGCTGCAGCCACAAGGGAGCGAGATGAAATCCCCCACCCTGTGTACTTACCTCCTCACTGGAGGAGACATGCGGAAAAAAAAACGAGAGAAAAAAAAACAAGAATAAAGGTAGTATCTCATTAGAAGGTGATATAAAACTGAAAAGGGGAGTAGGTGTGAGTGGTGGGGAACACCGCTGAATAGGACGGATAGGGAAGGCATGACTACGAATTGGATAAAGACCTAAAGGAAGCAAGGTGATGTTAGAAGGCTATTGGGCAGAACATTCCAGACAGAAGGAATGGCATCTGCAAAGGCCCTGGGGCAGGGACATACCTGGAATGCTTGGGAAACACAAAGAAAGCCTGTGCAGATGGAGAGAGGACCAAGGGATAAAGAAGTAGTGGGGTCAGAGGGAACAGGGCCCCATGGTCACGGGACGTGAGCCTTTACGCTTAGTGGGCTGGAAGGCACTGGAAAGCTTGAGGCAGCAAAGTGACAAGGTCGGGCAACATTTCAACAGGTCCCATTAGTTGCCCGTGGAGAACTGAGCCAGGGGAGGTCAGCACAGAAGAAGGGAGACAGGTAAGGAAGAGGGAGCCAGGACCCACATACGAGGCACTGGTGGCCGGACCAGAGAGAGGCTGCAGGGAAGCGGTCATGCTTGGATCTCCATGGCTCAGCCGACAGCATCCGTGGAGGAAACGTAGTTAAAAGCAACGTCTGGAACTAAACATGACACTCCCAATGTGGTCTTGCCCAGGCAGAAGGGCGATACGATTTTACACTTCCTTTCCCAGGGTATCCTATTCACACACACACACACACACACACACACACACACCCGAGACCAGCCAACCCTGATAACAAGGATTCAATGAGGTACACGGCCCTGGGGGATGTGACCCGACGAGGGGAAGAACCCCCAACTGACATTCCTCCCGCTAACCAGCCTCTCTCCTTCCATCCTGCCCCTGCCCTCACTCTCTCTGACCGCCCTGCCTCCTTCAGGCCCCCTTCCTGGACGAGTCTCTATTTTCACAGATCCTTTATCAACTCATGGTTTCACTTACCTCCCGCCACCAACTCATTATCCTCTTACTCTACCCTGAAATCTCTCATCCCCCTACTAACCAGAAGGCTGGGCAGCCCCCTCCCTCAGTCCTCTTCCCTTTTCCCAGCCCCAGAAACTACGCTTCGCTGGAGAAATCATACCACTGTATTGGTTGGCTCTGCCACAAACCCCATGGTTTTTAAAACGCATTTGGAATTTACTCCCACTCCTTAACTTTATTTATATCTAATTCACTTCCTATGTAATATCCAACACAGCTATTGGAAACCTTCTCTTTTCCTGCCTCTTGTCCCAAACCTACTCTCACTTCACTCCCTGAGGATGGCTGTATTTTTCATTTTACGGAGGAGAGTAAACCCACAAAATGTAAGCCCTTTCGGTGTGAGCCTTTCACTCTCAAGAATTCTCAATAGCTTCACCCTTTGCTCTTGACTCCGAGCTGCGCCTTTCCAATCGTAACCCCTCCCTCTGAGCCCTGGACGCAGACCCTGCCGGAGTCTCCCAGCACACTGTCCCGCCCACTGTCCTTTCCGTTTTGGGCCTCCCGTGTTTCTTTCTGCAGTGGGCATGCTCCCTGTGCAAGAGAAACTTCTCCTGTCCTAGAACAAGCAATCCAAAACTTCTCTTGATTCCACTTCAGCGGGCATTCAATACCTCACTTTTTCTTGAGTCAGAGTAAAGCTCACTGGGCCCGTGAGGCGCCACAATTCTTAGAAACGGAGACCAATATAATGGAGTCCTGTCCTCCGCCACCATCCTTCTCCAAAGAACAGTCAACACACCTTGTCGTTTTCCCACTTTCTCTTAGTTACCTGCAAGAAGTCCACTGGAAGAACGTTCATGTTGTGACCACACCCATGGCCAGAGTGACCACACCCACGCCAGTGACACGCTCCCCCAGGGGTGATCTTCACCCTCCAGCTCCACACTGTCTCCTGGGCCCCAGCCCACTTCCTGCCTAACATCTCTACTCAACTCTTCCAAGCCAAGGATCAGGAACCAAAGTCTCCAAGCTGCTCCTCCCTTCTCTTTCCCATCCAACTCCATCCTTCTCTTCCTCATGAATCTTCTTATTCCTAGAAATGGCTCCCTGGTCTTCCAGGCCTTGGGGCCCAGCCTTCAGGCACCTCTAACTCCTCCCTTGCCCTCTACACCCAGTCAGTGTAGAGGAGTCTTCTCTGCATACGGCTCCTTAGTGCCACCTCCCTACTCCATCTTCCATGCCCACACCTTGTTCTTTGTCTATGAATTCGTCTTCCTTTTACCCCAGATTTGAGTAGCCGCCCCCGCCCCTTAAAATCCTATAGCTATTATGATTTTTTTTTCTTCTGTTGCCACATTTACTCATAGCAGCTTTTGTGCTATGCCTGACTTTCCCCTACTCACACAGAAGGGCTCCAGGTACAGGGACGCTGTTCTGTCCCTCTTCCTGTCCACCCCAGAGCCATGAACATCATGCAGTAAGGACTGTCCAGTGCTTCCTTCAGTCCCACTGAGAACAAGAATGGAGTCGATTCTAAAATTCCTAGTGCCCAGTCGAATGAATCAACGATGGCTTATTTCTTGTATGTGGGTGGTCTTATGATGGGGTTCTCAACCCAGCTGACAACTATTAAGAACACTATTCCTCTTATTCCTCTTTCAGGCCCAGGAGGTGATTTGCCTGTCTGCAGGCATCCTGCCCGCCTGTAGAATTGCTTCTTGTAATTTCCTTTGTGCTCCGAGGGTGTTAGAAGAAGGAGTCTAAGGAATGAGTCAGAGGGAATTTCCCATTGCCGCTGGCCTAGTCTGCCCCAAACAACTTCGGAGTCAGTTCACAGGGTGACATGAAAGGCAGGAATTTTTCAGCCACCTCTGGACCGCAAATGTCCTGATTTCGCATTGTTACCCAGCTTCCCATATACGCGGCCATGGGTTTATTCTTGCCAAAATATTTGGAATCAGGTTCGTGATGGAAGAGGCTGCATTCAGCGTGGCCCAAGATATGCACGGCTGACAACCAACACAAGTTTGACTGTGGATGATATTCATAACCATCCATCAGCTCACTAGAACGAAGAGGGTAGTAAACATATCCCCATAAGACAGAAGGGAACACTCCCTCCAAGTGGGGAAGGTGCCATATTAGGGCACCTGGAAGAGAGTCCCTACAGTAAACAGAAGAAAAGCAAAGGTGAGATCTTCACCATTACAGAGGGCAGAAACCTACAGCTACACACGTCACTCCATCTATGAGAGCTTAGGCTCCCCTAGCAATATGCACTTTTGTGATTTGCTGTCAAGAATGTAACACACACACACACACACACACAGTAATGCACAGTGGAGTGACGGCTGGGGATTGTCTGTTTGCACTTAGGACTTCTTAAACGTCTAACAGGACAATGCCCTGGGAGATGAGTCTTTCAAAACAGATGCTTGTTTATATGCATATATTTATTTTTATAAATACAGTATGTGCATTTATTTCCAGAGAAAAGCTATGAGCAGTGCTATGGGCCCGAGTGCCTCTGTTCACACAGTGTTGCAGCCTGGGTTTCTCAGTCTTTTATGTGAAGACTGCATTTTGTTGCCTCATTGCGGGGGGTGGGGGTGGCAAGCCCAAGGCAGCGAGACTAAGGGGACAAGGCTGGGGACCAGGGGGCAATGGAGGTGATGCATCACCGCTGGCTCCATAACCAGCCCTAATAAGTATGAAAAAAAAATAAGAAATATGAGACTGTCTCTATTTTTAGTTGTTAATATTTGCAGACCTGAAAACTTTACTTAAAGCCAAAGGAATTATTTCCATATTGCACTTCAATAGTGCAATATGCTGTTTTAGAATAAAATCCAAAGGCCCAGGACATACGCTCCATGAAGTTATCTAGTCTCCTCTGGGTTTCACTCTGATGGGGCCCCTCAGGCTGAAGCTAGAAGGGGGTCAGGAAGACTGCGTCAGGGCTGGAAGGAGGCGTCCAGGCTTCCAGGCCACACTGGGTTTAGGATCTGTGCGCATCAGTGACCAAAGACACCAATCGCAGCTTGGGAAAAAGCTAATGTGTCTAAAAAATGGTTCAGTGTTTCACAACTTAGTAGAAGTGCTGGGGCTCTGACCGAAGAGAACAGAGTGACAATTTAGGTGTAAAAGCCCTTGGCCGTGCAGATTACATACTAACCCCCTGGGGGAACATGCTTTGAGGACAAGCTCCCTGCACCCTCAGAAGACTCTCAGCATGTTCTAAGCGTGTCTGTGGGTGCCTCCCGACACCCTGACACCGTCTTCCTGTGCGATGACGATGGGTGCCCCACCCCTGCGCGCTCACCTTTCTTCTTTGCTCCTAAAGACACAGAATGCGCGGAGACTGGGGACACGGACAGAGATTTGCCCTGTGCATCAACAAGTGAGCAGAACTTTTTAACATTATGTGTGACTTGGAACTATTTTATTATTCAGAGTTGGCAACTGGCTTCTTAGATTTCATTGTACCATTCTTTTCTTTTCTCTGAACTGTGGGAGGATGTTAAGCGCCAGAGTTTTGGTCAAAGATTTTTGGCCGAAGCCCTCATTCTTAAAAGAAGTACCAGCCTGGCCGCTGCGACTCAATGGTTGACTGTCTACCTAGGAACCAGGAGGTCACGGCTCGATTCCCAAGCAGGACACATGCCCAGGTTGTGGGTTCCATCCCCAGTAGCGGGTGTGTAGGAGGCAGCTGATCAAGGATTCTCTCTCATCATTGATGTTTCTATCTCTCCCACCCTCTCCCTTCCTCTCTGAAGAAAGTAAAAATAAAAGAGGTGCCAGACTCTGGGGTAGGAGGACAGGCTTAGGGATGCCCCAATGCTGGCCTGGTGACTTCAGCCCTTCACTGATTTCGAGGGGACAAGGGAGGACGGGAGACAGGAGGAGACATGAGCGGGTAAGGTGGGAAGGGGATAGGCCACACCCTTCTCCCGCACTGAGTTCCTTGGCTGGTACAGGTCAGAACCCAGGAGGCAAGAAGCCTTAAGCTGAGTAGGAGACTGGAGTTTGTTTTAAGAATTAGTGGGACTTCCCAGTACCTGAAGCTAAACGTGTGCATGAGCGGCAATAAGCAACCATAAAACCTGTGCGTGGACCTGAGACACCTCCCGAGAGGGACTGTGTTCCTCCAACAGCGGGGAGGGCAGTGGTGAGGCCATGAACAAGGGTCCCTGTGCCCTTTCCTGAGCCCAGCTCATCCGTGACATGGTCACATACACGACCATTTGTAAAGATCATATTGGTAAGTTTTAAATTTTACTCTTCAAGAAGGAGTAAGTCATAAACCCTTCTGCCTACGTCCCCCTGGGCATTCTATTTTCCCAAAGGCATCGAGCACCTCTCCCCAAGGCAAAGCTCACTGAGTGGGCCCCAAACAAGAGCGAGCCTTGCATCCCTCCCCATCCTCACAGAGTCAACGGGAAGCGAGGAAAGACAAGGCAGCGTGGTGTCTGACGCGGGCACAGCACCCGCACCCGTCTGGACCAGGCCTTCCTGGGCAACTGCTTTCCTTTCCATCGTGTCAATCTAGCAAGTGGCTTTGAGTGAGCCAGAAGGAAGAAGAGAAGAAACGCCCCAGTTAGCCTCACCCCACACGGAGGTGACAAAAATGACACCGCGCGTTGCCGGGAGAGGAAACAATTCCAACGAATAAACCCAGAACAGAAGGCACACTTACAAGAAATGAAGTCAGGGTGGCACTATCTGTAGACTGTCTGACTATCAACCCAGGGGACGGTGTGGAATGTATATGCCTTTCATCGAGACGAAGGGACACACAAAACATAAGGTTAAAATTAGTGATTATGCAATCAGAACATAAAGAAAAGATGGAAGAGCTAAGGGAGGGGAGAGAGATGGAGATTCCGTCTCTAGGGTGCCCCTGGCCATCCAAGATCCCGCTGGCCATCCGACATCCCGCTGGCCATCCGAGATCACACTGGCGATCCGAGATCCCACTGGCCATCCGAGATCACACTGGCCATCTGAGATCCCCCTGGCCATCCGAGATCCCGCTGGCCATCCGAGATCCCGCTGGCCATCCGAGATCACACTGGCGATCCAAGATCCCACTGGCCATCCGAGATCTCCCTGGCCGATCCGAGATCCCGCTGGCCATCTGAGATCCCGCTGGCCATCTGAGATCCCGCTGGCCATCCGAGATCCCCCTGGCCATCTGAGATCCCCCCGGCCATCCGAGATTCCCCCGGCCATCCGAGATCCCACTGGCCATCTGAGATCTCCCTGGCCATCCGAGATCTCCCTGGCCATCCGAGATCCCCCTGGCCATCCGAGATCCCGCTGGCTATCTGAGATCCCCCTGCCCATCCGAGATCCCCCTGGCTATCTGAGAAGGCTCCCGGCAGGAAGGACGGGTGAGGAGCCCACAGCCAGAGAACCTGGCCCAGCACCGAGAGCACAGACCCGCCCAGGAGGTCCAGGCACAGCCCAGAGTGGGAACACCAGGAGTCATGCAAGGGACCTATGGGCACGTCTTCCCCCAATTCTTTTTCCTGGTCCCCAAATTCCGAAGTCTGGTAGAGGCAGAAGGCTGGGGCAGGGGCAGGGCAGGAACATGACTGGAGAGGCTCTGGGTGGCCCTCGCGAGGGGACCGCTCTGCTTCTAGCATAGAACTTGGAAGGAGACTCATCCCCTCTCCCATTTTGTTCAAGCGCTAAAGGTCACAGGGGCACCCCCCGGGCACAGGCAGTGTGAGAGCCCAAACATGGGGCACAAGTGCTTGGGGGCAGAGGCTGATGCAGAACGAACGAGATTTCAGTGCTGAGAGTTGGGCTCTGACTAGTCGAGAACAGACTTATAAACCAACAGCCCTAAGAGAGATTGAAGGTCAACCTTCAAGAACACAAGAGGCAGATAATATAACAAATAGAGCCAAACACTGTTTATCCAGAGGTCTAAGCCTCAGAAACATCCCAACAATAAAATGAGTAGGATTTCTTAAATAATCACCCCTTTTCGTTAAGGATCCCAGTTTTCCATCATGTGCACTTGATAATGGCAAAACCATGGACAGCAGAGTGCCCCGGCCCAGAACTCCAGACCAGAGGCTACACTCCATGTCAGGAAATTCCACTGTCATGAGCAAAGGGCATT
>NW_006298519.1:1561839-1572019 GCF_000327345.1 Myotis davidii
TCCTGCTGCTCAGGCCCCCCCCCCACCCCGCACCCCCAGGAAGAAAAAGGATGGAGGAACACGGTCAAGCAAATGATGATCCTGCTGCATTCTGGGAGGAGCTGGCTCCATCCCGCTCTTTTTTAATATATATTTTATTGATTTCAGAGAGGAAGGGAGAGGGAGAGAGAGAAGAACATCAGTGATAAGAGACAATCATTGATCAGCTGCTTCCTGCACACCCCCTACTGAGGATGGAGCTCCCAACCCAGGCATGCGCCCTGACCAGGAATCGAACCCCGGGACCCTTCAGTCCAAAGGCCAACGCTCTATCCACTGAGCCAAATCAGCTAGGGCTCCATCCCGTTCTCGCTTCGGCAACTGGAGGTGTGCCCCTCACATGCCCCTTCAAGAGAGCCCAGCAGCCACCTGCACAGCCTCCAGGTGCTCGGCTCAGGCTCTGCCTCACCCCCGACACACGGCCAACACTGAAGGGGGGCAGGGGGGAGCCCAGCCCCTCTCCCAGCACTGGACCCTCCAAGCCAATCTCTGCTCCAGGGCTCCCGGCGGGTTGGTCGAACTGTCAGGTCTGTACTCAGCCTGGGGCTCTCTCCCACCCAGTCCTGCTTCCCCCTCATTTTATCGTCCTCCACAGGCGCCCCCTAAACCCCCTCCAATAAACTTCTTGCATTCCTAATTCTCTCTGCATCTGCTTCCCAGGGACCCCAACACAACGCTCCTAAAACCAACACTAGTGCAAAGTTACGTCCCATGCCCCAATGTGAAGACGGGCCCTGGAAAATAAAATTTCCCATCATTCCAATGACCCACAGTGCTATTCGGCCACTTCAGAGGAAAGGAGCCAGCATCCTAAAGCTCAATCTTCAGTGAGTGATCTGATGGCGAAAATACTGTTCTTCTCGCAGTGACACAAAACGGGTGGGGCTGTAGGTAACGTATTACTTTTACATTTTCAGGTAAAGCTAAAAACTTCTGTGATGCAAAAAGAATAGCAGACACTTACTCAATCCCACAGTAGATTTATACCATGAATTAACATCAATCCAGAGATCTCCTAAGACATCTATTTTTAGTTCTGTAAAATGTGTTTAAAAAGAAAAAGGAACTGTGAGAGCATAATGCTGAGTGCGATAAATCAGACAGAGAGAGACCAATACTGTATAATCTCACTTACACGTGGAGCCTAAAAACCAAAGGGGCAGAAACAAGAGTGGGTGGGGTGGGCCGGGGGCAGGCACAGGGAGAGTCGGCTCAAGTGAGTCCTGGGGTGTGAAGTGCAATAGGGATGAGAGGGTGGGCAGGTTTTCTATTTGGCCGTCAGGGGAGGTTGTCCTGCAGTGAACAGTGCTGTACGCCACAGGTGCAAGTTGCTAAAAGAGTAAACTTTCAGTGTTTTCACCACAAAACAATAAACTGAGAAAGTGAGGCGATGGAGATGTTAACTAACTCGATTGTGGTAATCACGTCCCAAAACACCCGTGTATCAAATCATGTACACCACACGCTTACACAGTGCGGAACATCAAACATAGCTCAACAAACCTCGGGGGAAACAACAACAAAAAAACCAACCCTGTGTGTCATTTTTCCTAATTCATAGCCACATTTTTGCACCAGGTAAGTCTTATGTCACATAGGATTCATTTGTCGTTGTTTGTTTGTTTTCATTTCAGTTTTTAGGAATCGAGTAATGGGTCTCTTTAAGTCCTTTTACTGGCTCTGTGTGAATCTTCCATTCCTAACAACTCCGAAATAAGAACAGAAGCAGGTTGCTTGAATTATCCAGAAGATAAAATATTCTCTTTGGGTCTGTGTGTTTTTCTGATGTCTTTGTTCGTTGCTAATACTGTCTATTAGCACCCCTAACCTGGCCCTAAACCCTCAACCCACACCCTAACCTTAATGCTTCCTCCAGGGACCACCTCCCCTGACAGCCAAACAGAAAACGGCCGCCCCCTCCAGTCCCAGCTGCAGGCTCTGCAATGTGCAATGAAACCGGTACATTTACACAACCTTCTCTTCAAACAATAATGAAAAGTAAGCATTTGAATTGGGAGCTTTTTCAAACAACATACGTCATGAAAAACTTCACTTGGTTTTTCTCTTTGACGTTAAGCACCAACGTTGGATTGGTGACGATTAATCTTAACTACAAAGGTTTTCAGCATTGCCCCTTTTAAACTTGGGTTTTAAAACAAAGGACAGAGAGTCGCATGGTTAGAGTTACATGTTTTGTCAGCCTGGAGCTCAGCTGGCTCAATAGCACCACTATCGTAAAAGTTTATGGGACTAATTTGGAGGTCCGTATAAATGGGTGTTATTGTTTATTTCTGGATATTGATAATAGCAGCATATTAGCAGTAAACGTGCAATGCAAATGAACAGTCCTTTCCAGAAAATCCACCACAAATCGCTCAGAAATTAACAGCCATGCTTCGGTTAAATTTGTTTACTTTTTCTAACGTACACGCTCAGAAGTAACATGGGACTCTCAATTAAGCAAAACACAACCGGGGTTTTAATTTAACCCTGGAATTTGATCTTTAAAATTGGGAAAAAAAAACTTTCTCTGCTATTTACAGTTCCTGCTCTGGATAAATCCCAACATCTGGCCGCCAGAGTCAGCGGAGCCCGATGCGTGGAGAGAGACACATGTGCGAGTTCATGCCTGCGAGCCCGCGGTTTCTCAGGGTAAAACGCTGGGGTGCTTCCCCCTCATTTCTTCCTCCTCGGAAACCCCGAGCGCCGTTTTCTCGATGCACCCAGGGTAAGAAAGCACATGTTACATATCACAACCCGGTGTCCACACACACACACACACACACACACACACGCACGCACGCACACGCACACGCACACATAAGGGCTCCGGCCTGGGACTTCCCACGTAAGACGTTTCCATTCAAAACGGGATGCACCTGGTCACTTCCATTCTCTCCCTCCCCATTCCTCTGCCTTTGCTTAATGCTGGCCTCGACCCTTCCCACAAGTGGCATTGAAAACCATGGCTTCACAGCCTTGTCAGGGGGTGGCCTCCAGGCTAGCGGCCCCAGGGCCCTGGGAGCGCAGGTTCTGCAGCCAGCCCTCCCCAGGGGACCCTGAGCACGCTGACCTGACGTGTGAGAAGACTTGCTCTACAAAACGGGTCTGCGGGAGGAGTGTCCAACCTCTGAGCTAAACTCAGACCAGAATGAGCCTCCACACGGTCCCTGTTCAGAGAAGTGCTGCCATTCATCCCACCCACCTGGAGCGGCAACGTGCTTTCTGCCAGGGACTTGGGGGCAAATGAACATTTCCTTTCAGTTTTTCATCAACTGCGTCCAACGGGGTTTCCATCACCAGCCAGGGCTCCGGCCTGGGACCCCCTGGGCCTTGGTACGGTAGGGCCGGGGGGCCGTAAGTGGGGCTAGGCTGGCTGCAGGAGGTCTGTGAGCATGTATGAGAGGGTGTGTGCACTTATTCTGGGGAGAAAATACTTGAATTCATTGGATTTTTTTTTTAAAGTTCCCTGATTCAAAAAAGTCAAGATGAGCTATCAAGCTATGACAGGACAGAGAGGATGCGCCCGCGCCCGTGACTGAGGAAAGAGGCCGAGGTGTGAAGGCGACACGCTGCCTGATCCCAAGTACACGACACCCGGGAAAGGCAAGGCCACGGAGCCTGAAGGAGATCCGTGGTTGCCAGGGGCCGGGGAGGGGGGAGAGGAACGCGTGGTGGGAGCCCAGAGGATGTTCAGGGCAGGGCAACCACTCCGTGTGAGACATACATGCCGTTACACATTCATCTAAACCCACAGAGCGCACAGCACAAAGCGTGAGCCCTATGGTAACCACGACTCTGGGTGATGCTGACGTGTCAACGTCGGTTCACCGACTGTTCACAGATGGACCGCCTGGTGCCACGCTGCTAATGGCGGGGGCCGTGGTGTGTGTGTGGGAACATGGGGGCATATGGGAGCTGCGCACTTTTCTGCTCAGTTTTGCTGTGAACTTAAACTGCTCTAAAAAATAAACCATAAGCATATACATGTACATATGCATATACACATACACATCACATACACATACATGTACATATGCATATACACATACACATCACATACACATACATGTACATATGCATATACATGTGCACATAATAGTACAGAGTGCCCTTGAGAACACTTCTATGTTGTAAATCCGTGGTGTGGTTACAACCATACCTAGAAAGGAGGAGAGAAATGTACAAAGACATGGAAGCACCGAACAGACTGACGAACCTCAGAGGGAAGGGGTGAGAGATCCACCAAAGAACTTCTATGCATCTATGCATAACCCATGGACACAGACAATAGCGCGGTGAAGGCATGAGGGGGCATGGGAGCAGGTGGAGAGGGTCAATGGGGGGCGGGGAGAATGGAGACATCTATAATACTTTCAACAACAAAGGTAAGTTTTTTAAAGAGTCAGGTGTGGCTCCGTTGGTTGCTGGTTTGATTTCCAGTCAGCACATGCCCGGTTATGGGTTACTGGCTCGACCCCCAGAATGGGGCAGGCAGGGCAGCCAACCAATGTTTCACTCTCACATCGATGTTTCTCTCTCTCTCTCTCTCTCTCTCTTCCTCTCCCTCCTTCTCTCTCAAAAAAAAATCAATAACAAATCGTTTTTTAAAAAAATTATTATTGCCCTGGCTGGTTTGGCTCAGTGGATAGCATACCCAGTGGGGAGTGTGCAGGAGGCGGCTGATCGATATTTCTAACTCTCTATCCCTCTCCCTTCCTCTCTGTAAAAAATCAATAAAATATATTTTTTTAAAAATTATTATTCATTATCTAAGCAAGGTCCACAGAGACACCTCAGGCACTTGTTAAACTGCAGTTCCCTGAGGCCACCCCAAACTTACCGAGAAAGCTTTGGGGGAACCCAAGAATCTGCACTGTTGAGCCTGGAGGCAGGCTGTCTGAGAACCACCCACGGAAGGAAGGCCCCGAGGGTTTCTAGGCCAACCACACACACTCACAGCCTTTCCCCGGCAAGTGACCGGCTCGCCTCCGGCCCCAGCCTACACCTCCTGGGAAGCTGGTGCCTCCCTGAACACCAGCATCTCTGAGTCTTAACGAGGAGTCACCAGTGGGGGGGGCCGTGCAGCAGGCCCAGGGAGCAGGCATTGAACCTCAATGCAGGCGCCCTGAGCACAGCCCGAGGGACACAGGAAGCCGGCAAGAGGGACAGACGGCAGAGCCCAGCTCCAGGGCAGCCCACATCTGTGGGCAGGGCCGCTCAATGCTAGAAGCCTCTCCTATTTTGTCGTATCAGATGTTTTGATATTTTCAGACAATACACTTTTTCTGATCATAAAAATCATACGCACTCGTTGTAGAGCTGTTTGCGAGTTTGCTCTTCTCTGCTCACGGGCCACTGCCCTGCAGAGAAACGAGTGCGAAGCTCCGAACAGCCCGGAGTCGCGAGGCTCGCCGGGGGTGCACACCCCGCTGGAATCCGATCAAAGCTGATTTATTAAGGAAGAATTAGGCAGCGTATCAAAGGCTTGCATCATCCTCACAGTGCACAGACTTTGGGGGGAAACTCCGGTCTCTGGTCTCTGCTGAGTATATCCTCAAAGGATAAACTTTCTAACTTCCTGTGGAGCAAAGTGACTATAAATCAGATCTGCAAACATGTGCGAAATGCTTACTGCTCAATGGCCTTTTGTCAGCCAGGTAGGAGCGGGGAGTGAGGCGCAGCCTCCTCCGGGGAGCGGGGAACGGGGAGCAGGGAGGGGGCTAAGCCAGGAAGGGCCAGGAGCTGGCCTAGCCCCTCACCCGGATCAGGTCAGGCACCGTCCGGATCTGGGTTTGCATCTGCGTCGTGTTCTCTGTGCTCCCGCTCACCAACTGGACTCTCAGGCCCCCTGGTGACCTTGCACTTCACGTTGGCTGCTTCTTAAAACCCTTTCAAATCCTTCCTCCTGCCAAAACCAGTTTGGCTCAGTGGATAGAGCGTCGGCCTGCAGACTAAAGGGTCACAGGTTCGATTCCGGTCAAGGGCATGTACCTGGGTTGCGGGCACATCCCCAGTGGGAGATGTGCAGGAGGCAGCTGATCGATGTTTCTGACTCTCTATCCCTCTTCCTTCCTCTCTGTAAAAAATCAATAAAATATATTTTTTAAAAAAATCCTTCCTCTTACGAAACGCAAGCAGCATTTTAGTCTAACGCCTTTTACGGCCAGAAATCCTCTGCGTTCCTTCCAGAGCGGCAGCTACAGAATCACGGGGGAAAGGAGCTCTCGGCCGTTTACTTCTTGGAAGTCCTGACCCTGCCGCTGTCAGGTTCTTTCCAGAACATTCCCTCTTCTTCCTTCTCCCCCTCGACTGCGATGACCTAAGAGTAGGCTAATGACACGCATTAGTAATACCACCCGCTATTATGCAATTGCTCTAAGATTTCATATTTGTTCTGGCAGAAAAGGACGGTGGTAAATTATGCAGAATACATTTCCTTCATGCAAAAGGTTTCTGCCCCCCGTCGGCCCGCGGACAGGCGTGGGAAGGACACACAACCTTTGTGGCTGCCCGCCCCCCTCGCCGCACACCTGCACGGTTAGGTCACCGCTGTGGGGAACTAAAGTCCTTTTCAGGAGAAATGAGCCGAAGGCAAAGTCATCCACTATTTACATTAACAGGCAAGTGGGCCATTCGAGCGCCATTTGTAAGATTCCCCTCCCACGAGTAAAAGCCGCCTCCTCCGCTAGCCAGGAACTCCTCAGCACAGCAGTCTCCTGAAAGACTCCCCAAATCGGGGAGTTGATTATTTTTATTTTTTATTTGTTTGTTAATCCTCACCCGGGTATATTTTTTCCCAGATTTTTAGGGAGAGTAGAAGAGAGGAGGAAAAACAGGGAGAAATATCGTTATGAGAGAAACACATTGATTGGTTGCCTCCTGCATGAGCCCTGACCAGGGCCCTGGGCTGGGGAGGAGCCTGCAACCAAGATACATGCCCTCGACCGGAACTGGACCCAGGATCCTTTGGTCCACAGGCTGACGCTCTATCCACTGAGCCAAACTGGCTGGGGCCCCAAAGCAGAGATTTTAAGGAAATGCAGAAAGGCAATCTGTTTTCCTAACATGGTTGTCAAGGACACCAATTTCATAGACAAACAAAACAAAAAAGCCCAGGAATAATTATTTAAATTCCAACAGGCAGAGTTGGATAGATTCACAAAGAAAACAAACACGTTTAGTTCTCTCTAGCCCAGAGCCATCATCAGCCGTTAGCAACTGCAACTCTCACCTGCCAGTTCACCTTCAAGCACACATGAGCAATCTGAGTTGAATTTTGTTCTTTAAAAACTCCCACAGTTATCATTTTTCAAAATCATCCTCCGCTTATCTGTGCTAACCAACAGGATGCTGGGGTGATGGAGCAGAACGGAAACACGGCTCATTCCCGGGGTCAGATCCGGGACGGCCCCGTACACACGCGGTCAGAGACCGTGATTCTCCGATTTGTCCGAGACTGTCTGCGCTTCCTGAATTCCCTTCGAAACACCTGCACTCGCACTGACTTCGCCTTCTCCTTCTGGCTGATGAGGAACAAAATGCCAGTCACCGTGGATTTCGGCGATTGACCCGCCTCCACGGAACTGTAGAAGGTATTTCTCATATCACCTTCCCAGAGCTTTCATTTGCATCTGGCAGCTTCATGGTCAACAGAGTCTAAAAAAGGGGGGAGGGGCTTTTCCACGCACGCCCCTCCCCCCCCCACATCTGTGTGTAACATGGGCACTTACCAGATAAGTTCCAGATATTTCAGAAGAAAACTTAACATTCACAAGAGATCTCCCACTTGCGCCTGGGTAGGCAGAACTGCCATCCCCCATAAAACATCACACAGAAATCAAATTACAGCGTCCCTCTCTACCCCTGCTTAAACCTTAGAATCCTCAACGCTCCGGAACGCCCCCTATTTCTGAAGTTTCATGAACACCCGTAAAACCCAAAGAATGAACTGGCGCTCTCACTACTTCCATTTCCCAAGAAATCACACATATAAGGATGTACATTACACATGGTCCCAGCCCATAACACTCCCAAATATATTGTCGTTAAAATGTGCGTATGAGATATTTTGGAAAGCATTGTACATGTGAGTCCAAAAAAAAGATAAATTTTTCAATACCATAAACTTTCCTTTCAATGACAGACCACTTCCCATGTTCCATTAGTGTTTTAGGCAAAGAATATAAATTAGTGAAAGTGACGAGGCCCCTCGGGGAGAAGGAGTCAGGTGGGGACCGTGAGGACCTGGCACCACCGGGGAGGACGGGAGCCCGTGGACACAGCTGAGCTGAGCTGAGCAGCACCGTGGAGGCGGCCCACCTGGGGAACGGGGCTCCGGCCTCATTTCCTCGTCGTGGCTCTCCCCGCGTGTCCGTGTGGGACTGAAATGAGTTGGGGGTGGGGGGCCTTCCTCCCAGGGACCTGCCTCTGCACATGCCTCACTCCCTTACTCTCCTGCCGCCAGGGCCGCAGGGGGAATGCTGTCGGTGAGCCAGGGCAGGTGTGGCGGGGCAAGCTGCCCAGGGTCCCTGTGACCACGCAGAACAGTGTCTGTGCACAGAGACCCACGTGCCGCCCACTGGTCTCCTCCCGGGTGACCCAGGCAGTGCTCTCAGAATATCGGGACATTTCCTGCTCTAACTCGGAGGTCAGAGACCTTCCACAAAGGGCCAGACTGGATATTTTCAGCTCCGCGTGGGCTGCTGCGGCAACGCCACCGGCCACTACAGTGCGAAAGCCCCCTGGACAGTGTGGACACGCGTGACCAGGCTGTGGCCCAGGAAAACTGTCGCTATGAACAATGAGATCCGCGTTTCATATCATTTACTGTGTCATGAAATATATTCTTTCCTTGATTTTTTTTTAACCATTTCAAAATGTGAACACCATTGTCTTAGCAATGAGCCGCATAGACAGTGGTGGACATTGGGGGAGGGAGGGGGGACCGTGGCAGTCACTGCGTGTGGGCAGGCACCATGAAAGCCCAGCGGGAGGAAGCCACGGCCGCCTGGCAGGGCACCTACCTTGATATGAGCTGCTGGGTCCGGGACAGTCTGCACCATGTCCCTCAGGAGGCCCGCTCCTTCAGCGTCCGTGCAGCCCCGGAGACAGCTGCGAGACAGAGGGACAGAACCGCAATGAGCAACCACGATTCTGGGTTTGCTTTTCCCAAAGCACTAAACACCATGAAGCAATGGTAAAAAAATAATAATAATAATAGTAACAGCACAACCCAGCTCTGCAGGAAGCACGTGTGCCCGAGAGCGTCCTTGAGGCCTGCATGGTGCACGAAGCGACTGGAGACCCCACTTCCTTCTTTCAGGAACATCACTCGCCTTCATCCCCAGGAAAACCCAGTGTGACAAGCCCCCCAAAACCCACATCACATGCAGTTCCTACAGGTCATTGTCCATGGGCAGCATCTATGAATGCTCCTTTAAGGAAAGAAGTTAGACAAAAGATGAGACATCCTCTCTCATAGTGAGCACATTGGGCTTGGGAAGTTCCCACCAACCCTCAGCCGTCTACACCTCTCCTTACGCTCCGGCCCGTCCCGCACGGGCTCCAGGGCGTCCTGCCGAGGCCATGGCAGACTCGGAGCCCGGGGCATCACTTCCCACTGCCGACAATTTTCCTGGTCCTGGAAAGCATGCAATTCCCTCACATCTCACCAAGTCCTTCCAGGGCATAATGTCTGCTTTAAAAATGCAACAAGAATGGAGCGCTGTCTTGAAATTGCATTGGGTCGCCTGCCCCCTGCCCCCTGCCCCCTGTGCACAATGGGAGAGGCTCAGGGAGGAGGGGCCTGGCCAAAGGCGGTTTGGCATGAGAATCCCTGGGATCCCCCAGGATGGCCTCTTCAGGAGAGCAGCAGGCCCCCAGGAAATCGCCCTCGTCTACGAGGGTCAGTGGCCTGCAGGGACCCATCGCCAGGCCTTCCTCCCGGCTGCACACCCCACGCTCAGAACAGATGTTCTTTCCACACGTTGCGGCTTCTCTGGGTCAGCTCACACCACACGGGTCCTCCCCGCGCACAGGCTGGTGCTCACACTGCAGGCAGAGTGGTCCCCACCCTCAGCTCACGGGGATTTACAGCCACCTTTGAGCCAGAGAACACAGTGGAAGGCAGGCTCCGGGC
>NW_006298519.1:1572281-1586255 GCF_000327345.1 Myotis davidii
CCTAATGGTCTACATAAAACCACCACTCGTCCTCTCTAAAATATGGGTTCATCTTCAAACTTGGTGATTAAAGCTAAAGAAGACAGCCTGGACGCCCGCGCACAGGCTGGTGCTCACACTGCAGGCAGAGTGGTCCCCACCCTCAGCTCACGGGGATTTACAGCCACCTTTGAGCCAGAGAACACAGTGGAAGGCAGGCTCCGGGCTGAGCCCAGGCCCCGAAGCACCAGAGGCTTCCCCTTCCGCCTCTGGGAACGGGGACAGCCTGGCCGTCCTGACGTGCTCAGGGGCATGTTTCATGTATAAAACACGGAAATCAGCCCGACTGGCGGGGCTCGGGGTTGAGCGGCAACCTATGAACCAGGAGGTAGCGGTTCGATCCCCGGTCAGAGCACAGGCCTGGGCTGTGGGCTCAGTTCCCAGTGTGGGGCGTGCAGGAGGCAGCCGATCAGCGATTCTCTCTCATCATTGATGTTTTCATCTCTCTCTCCCTCTCCCTTCCTCTCTGAAGTCAATATAAATATTTTTTTAAAAAAATTAAAATTAAATTCTGAAATCTTCCACCCTTATTTTTTTTTCTTTTTTGCGTAGTTAATAAATGCAGAGGCTCATTCTTTGTGTGTGCCTCCTGAAATGAGGTTTCCATTGAATGCAGGTAAAATTACTAAAAAAAGAACTTCAAACCCAGTTTGGTAATATGGTGGGAATTACAGATCTCATAAAAGCCCAGGTCTGTGCACCCCGCCCTCGGCCTTCCATGTCTTCTGGAAGGAGTGGAGGAGAGCAGAAGGTGGGGGGAGGAGGGGCTGTGCTGACTACAGTCCTAAGGACACAGCAATTTACAACACTCTGCAGCGGGGCGGGAGGGAGCAGGGGGGCTGGCAAGGGGCGTCGTATTTGGGACGGAGAATCAATGGGACCAACAGAGCCCTTCCAACTCCACCAACCGGTCCAAGCAGAGGTCCGGTAGGTTTGGGGCCACAAACATCAAATATGAAAGACACAGAATGTCTACATGATCGCCTTTTTCTTTCATCGTGACGAGGACGGGTAGGCTTGTCCGGGTCTTTGTTTTACCTTCGATTGCCCGCGGCTCCCCCATCGTTTTTCTCTGCGAGTCATCTGTCTTGCTTTTGGTCAACTTGGCTTTTCTTGGGTCTTCAAAGATCTTGGAACAGCCTAAAGGAGAATGTCAACACATTAAACCCTGGGGCGTGTTTCTGTTTTGTTTATTTGTTTGTTTTTTCAAATGTTAACACCAAGTATCAACTAGACGTTTAGTGACAAAACCTATTCCTTAAACATTTTTTTTAAATATCCTAAAAGGGGAATGAAGTTAAAATCCTTCCCTTGAAAGGGGGCTGAGGCGGGCAACGCTCCTCCGAGGGAAGCCCAGCATCATGACGCATCAGGACTGAAAAGCACCGGCCCCGCCCGGACTGGCGTCCTGAGGCACACGTAGACTTTCACAGAGAAAGTATTTTGAAAATGTTTTCCTTGCCTCACAGGCCCAGCTTCGGTAATAATGGCTTTCCCAGATCATCCCGCGCTTGTCTCTGCTCTAAACAGAGAATAACGGGGTTTGTTAACCATCCCTGAGCCTGTACTTAAGCAAGTGTTTCAGTCCCAGGAAAGAAGCGACCCGTTGAATCTGTGGGTGCCAGGAGGACCCATGTTTTTTCGCAGAATGGAACAGTCCCAGACTCCAAGAAAAGGAAGAAAATACATCTTTCCTAGAATAGGCCTGTGGGCACCGCTCTACATCCCCATCTCTTTTTCTGGAGACATGAGAATTTTTGTGTTTAGGCAACGTTCCAAGTAAAATATCCAACCCCAAAACATCTCACTTCATAGAATCCTCACAACATGACAAATTGCAAATGGCAGCTGAAAACATTTTCAAATTAGAAAATGTCTTAAAGTATTGCATCAAAATCAATATTTGCCATGGGCAATAGCACAGTTATTTATAAATGGACCCACGGCCAACCTGACCCTCCCACTCCACCTGAAGGCTTTGAGCCCGTGAATAGGGACATTTAATCCAAATTGCCCAACTGTCACAGCAAAGCATTTATTATGACATGGAAAATACAAATTCTTGTGAACAAAAATTAGGGTACAGAACCATAGTTATAGTCTGATTCCGTATTGTAAAAAAAAAAAAAATAGATGGATGAAAGCTAGGAGGGCAGACAGGAGGAGGAGGGGGACCCAAGGGAAGTGCATGAAAACCATCTTTGGGTTTCCAATGTGAGTTACGGGGGACTCTTATTTTCTTCAGTATAGTTTTGGGTACTTTCCAAAATTTAAGAACCAAGAATATTCATCTTGACAGTCAGGGGAAAAAACTAAGCAATAGTCAAGATATGGAAGCAACCTATCAACAGATGAAAGGTTAAATAAAATGTACATACATATCTATGCACGGGAATAGCGTTTAGCCATAAAAAGGAATGAACTCATGCTGTTAGCGATGACACGGATGGACCTTGAGGGCATGATGCTAAGTAAGTCAGACCAAGATAAATGCCAAATGGTCTCATTTACATGTGGATTCTAAGAAAAATAAAACGAAGTGGAAAACCTTCTAGATACAGAGAACAGATGGGTGTAGGCAGATGGGAGTAGGGGGGTGAGTGACATGGGTGAAGGGGGTCAGGAGTGCGAATTTCCAGGTGTAAAATGAGGAGGTCCCGGGGCTGTATGTACGCACTGTGACTACAGTTAATGACACGGGTTTGCATATTTGGAAGTGGGTAAGAGAGTAGATATTAAAAGTTCTCACCACAAGAAACTCTGTAACTATGTGTGGTGATGGGTGTTACCCAGACTCACTGTGGTGATCACTTAACAATACACGCAAATATCAAATCATTACATTGCACGCCTGACACCAATCTACAGTAGTCCCCTCAGCCATCGTTTCCCTTCCCAAGGTTTCAGTGGCCCACGTCAGCCACAGTCAAAAATATGAAGTGGAAAATTCCAGAAATAAACAATGCAGATGTTTAAAATCTTTGCCATTCTGAGTATCCTGGTGAAGTCTCCTGCCCTCCAGCTCCGTCCCACCCGGGGTGTGAATCGTGCCTCTGTCCACTATATCCGCTCCCCACTCTTACTCACTCCGTATACAGTATTCTGGGTTCTCGGATCAGTTGAGGAAGAGAGAGAGAGAGAGAGAGACCACATTGATGTAACTTTTTTTTTCTTTGTTTTTCTTTTGCACACCCTCGTGCTGAGGGCTGACTGCCCGCAGGTCACAGCGAGGGAGCTGCTCTGCTACGTATGACCCCCGACCCAGAAGCGGGTCGTCTACGAATGGTTAAGCACCCGGTTCCCCAGGAAATGTGGGTTGCGTGACAGGCGAGGGGGCGGCCCTCTTCCCGGCCACATAACTTGTATCACAGTATATGGTCATCATTGCTCTATTTTCTTATTAGCTATTGTTGTTGAGCCCTTACTGTATAAATTAAACTTATCACAGGTAGAAAGCTATAGGAAGGAGGTCATGGTTCGAATTCTAGTCAGGGCACATAGCTATAGGAAAACACGTGGCAAATATAAGTTTCAGTCCTATCCATGGTTTCAGGCATCTATTTAGCCCAGTGGATCATGGGAGGGTGTGTGTGTGAGGGTGGGGGGGAAGCGCCTACTATAATGTTAAATGTCAATTATACCTCCATAACAATAGGAAAGACTAGCCCAGCCGGTGTGGCTCAGTGCTTGAGCATCGACCTATGAACCAGGAGGTCATGGTTCGAATTCTAGTCAGGGCACATGCCCGGGTTGCAGGCTTGATCTCCAGTGTGGGGTGTGCAGGAGGCAGCTGATCAATGATTCTCTCTCATCACTGTTTCTCTCTCTCTCTCCCTTTCCCTTCCTCTCTGAAATCAATAAAAAGATATTTTAAAAAACAGAGACGTCTAAGTCACTATCACTGCCCATCCTACAGGTACTGTCAGTGTTTTCCTGACAGTGGGGTGTGGCCTGCAGGCCCCGCCTCGCGGCTCCAGGAGCAGGTGCCCGGGGGGAGCGGGGAGAGGAGGAAAGCCAGCCCGCTTCGCCTGGCTGCAGGGAGCCTGAGTGAATACAGTGTCCCTGGGTTCCTTTCCCTCCAATCCCAAAGCCAACATTGATTATCGCTTCGTCAAGTGCTTTCCTCGGACGAGTGGCGTAAACAGTTTTCAGTTTCCAATTGCCGCAAAGGGAACAGGCGTTTTCCAAGTCGGGGCTACGCTTTCCCGTCCGATGCCACCCTACAGTGCGTTTCTATGCCAAACCCTCTGCGATGCCGAACACACAATCGCACATCTGAGTGCAGTGCGGGGCCTGATTTAAAGACGGGAGGGAAGGAAAGCCCAGAGGTGATGAAATGCGTGCGATGGGCACTTCTAAACTAGCGTTACTCATACTTCCTGCATTCAGAGGGCACTGACCTGACGGCGTAAATTACCTCTAACGTGGCCGAGGAGCCACACAGGGTCCAAACAGATGCCGCGGAGCCAGGGAGAAGCCGGCCAGCCGAGGCACCCCCCGCCGCATGAGGCCACAGCCGCCGCACAGAGCACAGAGGCCGACGATGCTGCTACTCGGAGTCAAGAACCCAAAAGGGCACGGCTGTGTAACTGTGGTGTAAGAGCAAACTGCTCAGCCCAGCCCAACCACCTTGGTCCCAAAGAAGGCGGAGGTGGAAAAGCCAAGTGACCCGGGAGAGGACCCCCAGCCCTGCCACAGCCGAGGGCTACCACCCACCCGCCCCTCCACTGCCGGGGACTCCAGGAGGCTCCGTGCTCTGCAGCGAGAGGCAGAAGAGCAACGTGATTGACAGAAAGTTCTCGTTGGAAGGGGCTAGAGCCAAACGCCTGAGCACCCGAAGCAGCCATGGCGCCCCCGAAAGGCCCGGCTAGAGCCCAGATCTGAGCTGACCCAGCAGCCAGCAGGGCCCCCGTGGCCCCAGTTTGCTCCTCTGCCCGCTGGTGGGGGTGGGGGGAGAGAACAGTGGGATGAGGGCAGGGAGACGCTGCTGTGGCAGTGCCCAGCGCTCAGAGAGATCAGGGCACCGCCATGCTTGGGGACACGTGACCTTGCTCCCCGACACCCAGGGCCAGGAGTGCTCCCCGCACACAGACTAGCCTGCCCACCTGGTGTCAGCCACGGCGATGATTTCATCAGGGAGGCCCGCTGCTGGGGGCGGAGAACCAGACGTCCAGAGGAGCCGCCTCCACGGCAGAAGCAGCCTGGATCCGGGGGAACAGGACAGCCTGGTGGGAAGGGACGCCAGGGACTGAGGGGCAGCGGCTGTGCCCAGGGTCATGGTGAACAAGGCCGCAGAGGAAACAGTTTGTCCATGTAGTCCCCTCACCCCCCGTGACCGCCCGCATAAATAGATGGCAAATCCAAAAGACACAACTGGCTGCCCTCTTTCTGCCTTACAGAGTGAACCCCAATGTTGTTCAAGTGTGCAGTCCACCCCCCAAAGTGCCCCGGGGGAAGCTGACTTCAGGGGGAAGTCCTATCACTGGGCACCCCTTCCTCTTGCCACTGACTGGTTTAGGGATCGGCGTGTGGATAATTCTGGCCAATTCAACACTGGGGGTGTGAGCAAAGGGACTTCTGGGAAAAGCCTCTTGGCTGGCAAGAAAAGGTCAGAGGTCACTGTCCTGTCTGGGTGACACTTGGGACGGTGAGAGCCACCTGAGGTCCAGGAGAGCAGGGAGCCAGAGATGAAACCAACGTGCCGTGGGTGTCGGGGACACAGGGAGAAGCCCTCCAACCATGGGGGGAAGAGCATCGCACACCCTGCTCTGTGGTCCCAAGAGGCACCCAGCTCTCCTGCCATCTGGGCCTGTGCTCAGGCATGCTGCTGGGCTCTGGGGTTCTACTTCTAAAATAAAATGATCTGCTGGAAATGAGTTCAGCCCAGAAATCTGCCCGCGGATACCCTATACTTAAGACTTAGGAAACAAACCACATCATCAAGATAACGGCTTCTCTCAATCCGTCCATGTGTTGGTGTCCAGCACGCGACATGCCATCACACATGCCCTCAATAAGCAAAGGGCTTTCGTTAAAAAACTGACTGACAGCAGAATGTGGCGAGGGCTGTAGAGAGGAACAAAAGAGGCCGTGAGTCCATCTCACACCAGGGAAGGCGCTGCCCCTTCAGGGGCACTGATGCACGACGGGCACTTAGTGTGCAATAGGTGGGGAAGGGGAGGCGTCGTGAGCAAAGTACGAAGGTGACAGTGTGCATTCGGGAGAGGCAGGCTGTAGGGAGAGTGGCTTCATCTCTATGCCCATAGGGACGGGCATAGAATATGAGCTCAGAACTGTCACATCACTTCTCTCTATCATTAAGGTTCCACTGTTATTCGTCTCCATCCGTGATCTAAATCTAACCTGCCTTTCTAACCCAATCATCCATCCATCATCCAGCCAGCCATCATTCTTCCACCATCCATCATCCATCCATCCATCCATCTATCCACAATCCATCTACCCATCCACCCATCAACCATCCATCCCCGCCTCCATCTATCCATCATCCATCTATCCAGCCATCCATCTATCCACAATCCATCTATCCATCCACCCATCCATCTACCCATCATTCTTCCACCATCCATCATCCTTCCATCCATCATCCATCCATCTATCCACAATCCATCCACCCATCCATCCATCCATCTATCCATCATCCATCCATCCATCCATCATCCAGGCATCCAGCCATCATCCAGCCATCTATCTATCTACAATCCTTCCATCCATCACCCAACCATCAATATATTCACCATCCATCCATCTATCCATCCATCCATCCACACCCATCCATCCATCCACTCACCCATCCATCCATTTATCCATCCATCATCCATCCATCCATCTATCCACCATCCATCCATCCATCCACCCATTCATCTATCCATCATCCAGCCAGCCATCATCCAACCATCCATCTATCCAACTGACTGCCTATCATCCACATGCCAATTAATAAGGTAAGGGGTGGGCTTTGCCCATGATTTCCAAGTCTTTTTGGAGAGACAGAGTTTAAAGAAATAATCACAAATACCAACCCTCTACTGCCTTGTTTGACCCCCAGCTGCAGAATAATTCACAGAAGGGAGTTACCCAGGCAGAATAAGATTGAGGGTAGCACCTGAACTGTTTGGGAAACTGAAAGAGAAAACAAAGCAGTGAAGAACACGAGGGTCAATAAGAGAACTGGGAGAAAGCTAGACAAGATCCAAGCCCTGGAAGCTAAGAAAGGACATTCAGAGGACAGAGTGGTTCACAGCATCTGACCGGCACAGAGAGGAATGAGCATGAGGACTGCATTCAGCAACCACACGGACTGAGAACAGGTACCAGATGTGGCAAGTCACAGCCTCCAGGTACAACGCTGCACCATGATTGGACTAAGCCAGTTTCCAAATGGTGCAGAAGTGGATGGCTTGAAGGACATGTGAAGGTCAACGCAGGCTATTCCTGAAAGGAGTGAAGGAGCAAGAGAGGGGCAGGGAGAGGCGTTCAAGGAAAAGGCACTGATGTGTTCACCGACCCAACATCTGTTGTGTGTCTATGGTGTTTCAGACATTGTTAGCAGCTATGGATGCAACAGGGAATTTCCTGGCCTCAAAAAGCTTACCACCCAAGAAGAAGATTTCTCTTATTGGTTAGCTTGTTGGGTAAGGATGAGGAAAGTGGGTGTGTTTACAGGTCGGCTAGAGGGAACCGGCGGAGGAGCAGACACAGAGATTCCAGAGACAGAGGAAACAGACCGTCCCGTCTGTAAGAGACAGAGGAAAGGCGAGCCCAGTGGGTGGGACCCACTGGCCAGAGGAAGTGTGTGCTGATGGAGAGGCGATTGGAAGCCTTTGGCCATTTCAGTGGAGGAACTATACCAGTGATGGCGAACCTATGACATGCGTGGCAGAGGTGACACGCGAACTCATTTTTTTGGTTGATTTTTCTTTGTTAAATGGCATTTAAATATATAAAATAAATATCAAAAATATCAATCTTTGTTTTACTATGGTTGCAAATACCAAAAAATTTCTATAGGTGACACGGCACCAGAGTTAAGTTAGAGTTTTTCAAAATGCTGACACGCCGAGCTCAAAAGGTTCGCCATCACTGACCTATCCCCATCCTGGCCAATTTCAAGGAACCAATGGGAGTCCCCGAATGCACGGCTGGACGGAGATGCTCAGGATGCTCCTTCGTGCCTGTGGGACCCGCCGCCGCTCCCCTGTGCTCCTCGGGGCCTGAAACCTCTGTGGACGAGACGCGTGATGGCCGAGGACCTGCCACGACCAGCCAACGCAGCTGCTCTCCTGGTAGCTGCGTCCCTGGGACGGGTCACTCTGGGAAAGGCAGAAACCAGAAGACATGGGAGGCCCGGGAGCTCTTAAGTCACTTCCACAGAAGCTCTCTGCCTCCTGAACCTGGTCAGCGGCCCAAGGCGTATGTTGTTTATCGCGATCCTCCTCCCATCTGACATCGGCAGCGTGCACGCGTGTGTTTCCACTTGTAAATCACCGAGCTGCTTTCGCCGCTGCAACTTAGAGAAGGCAGTGAGGCAATGCCTGGGATCTTACAGAATTTCCCAGAGGGCCTGGCTTTGCTCTCGGTCATAGAGAAATGCTGCGAAAATAAACGAGAGCCGTTTGCTGGAAGAGAGTAGCAAGCGGCTCCGTGAATCACTCTGCGCCGTGGAGCAGCCGGGCCTGTGTGCTTCCTGCCCGGGGGGTTCTGTTGCTGTTGCGTGCTTTCATCTCATTTTGGGGTTTTTAAGTTAAATGCATTGAGGTGACACTGGTTAATAAGATCATACATGCCTCAAGTGTACAGTTCTATGCTTCATCATCTGTACCCTGCATGTGCGCCCACCACCCACAGCCAGATCTCCCGTCACCATATACTTGACCCCCTTTACCCTTTCCTGTCTCCACCCCGGCCAGGTCCCCGGGAACCACCATACCGTCTGTGTCCATGAGTTTTATTTGTTTGTTTTTCTTATTTGTTCATTTGTTGCTTTCAGTTTCCTATCCCACATACGAGTGAAATCATATGATTCTTAGCTTTTTCTGTCTGACTTATTTTGCTTAAAATCCATGCACAGCCAAAAAAAAATCAGCCCCAAAACAAAAGGGCAACCAACTGAATGGGACAAGATATTTGTAAACAACAGCTCGAAAGAGGGGTTAATATCCAAAGTAAATAAAGAACTCATAGCCCTGGCTGGTTTGGCTCAGTGGATAGAGTGTCAGCCTATAGACTGAAGGGTCCTGAGTTGGATTCCGGTCAAGGGCACATGCCCGGGTTGCAGGCTCGATCTTCGGTAGGGGGGCTTGAAGGAGGCAGCAGATCAATAATTCTCTCTCATCATTGATGTTTCTATCTCTCTATCCCTCTCCCTTCCTCTCTGAAATCAATAAAAATACATTTTTAAAAATAAAGAAAAACTAAAGAACTCAACGTCAAACAATCCAATTAAAAAATGGGCAGAGGACCTGAACAGACGCTTCTCCCGAGAAGAGTTATATGAAAAGATGCTCAACTTCACTACCTACTAGGCAGATGCAAATCAATGCTAGAATGAGATACCTTTTCATTTTGTTTTTGAGGGTCAACCTTTTTGCCTTCAAGGCCACCTCCGCCCACAATACTTCTTCCGGTCCTTTTCCGTCTACGAACATGTAAACCACCTACATGCACTGACTTGTCAAGCCCAGGATGCTGCCGGAGGAATAACCAGTCGGGTCCCCCTCTCCTTCCCAGCGTGGGCATTCGCAGGTGAAAGCACTCAGGCCGGCCTGGGCGTGGAAGGGGTGGCCACCAGCTTCCACCAGAACAGGACACACAGCAGCCAAGAGCTCCCGGGCCCTCGGTGGGGACCGTGACTGGCCTGGAGGGCCCAGTAAAAAGGAGACATTTGAAGGAAAACAGGCTGCATTGGAAAGGCGGGTGACATCAAGAAAGGGAAAACAACTATAAATACCCTTTTACACTGAGCCTTCTGTTAAAGGAAACACATTTACCAGAGGGGTTTTTTTTTCCTAAGTTCAACTAGAAAAACATAAATATTTAGTCATTTCATAACAGCAGACAACTGACAAGCAGGCCACAGATTAAAGGAACATTGTGTATTTCTAAGAAAGTTTATCAAACAAAATATATCTTTCAGAACAGAATCCGCAAGCCTGTTTTGGAAGCAAACCTGACCTTCATCATGAACTTTGTCTTGATAGAATCACAAAGTCAAATCTCAAAGATAGCAAACGCATCGATAAGCATCTTGGCCAACAATGAGGTCTGTTTCATATTTTAAAATTTACAGCACTAGGCAGAAAAAAAAAACGTTCTTAATAATACACGATTGCTTCTGATGTTGTTAATAAAAACAGCCGGCTCTCAGTTAAGTTAATCACTATGGAGGAACATCTTACTGTTATAAATAAGAAATGCAAAATTCCTCAGTGGCAAGACCATCTACAATGCAACAGAAAAGACAACTCGCACTGATAGCGAGACCGCTTGTCAGGGGCCCAGTGACCGCAGATCATCATTTTTGGGTGGAATTCCCTCTTTCAACATCACTCCGGTGCTTGTAGGGGCAGATGTCTTTATTTCGAATAGTTTGCAGAGGCAGATGGGGAGAATTAGAAGCTTTCCTAGGGGAGAACTCAACTAGCAGAGGCAGGAAGGAAAAGAAGAAAAAACACTGAGACGCTCTCATAATGCAGGTGTTATTTTTGTCCGCATCGAATGCTGTTGTTTCAAAAATATCTGCAAAAAAATACTTACAGTTGCACCAACAGGGAAAGTTTCCCGGGGCTCCTTATGGGTGTTTCAGAGAACCCTGAACTCATCGTGAAAGTCGGCCAGTCTCTGCCCCCTGGCCTTGCTAAGTCACCTGGCACTCTGGGATGGAGCCCACACCAGCTGTCCCACGCCCACTGGCTTTGACTAGTTTCAGAGGCCTGCATACAGAGCGCCTCGTTCACACTGGACACGCTTTGGCAATAAAGACGCTTCGATCCTCCTCTCTATTGTGCAGAGCAATCAGGAGCCTCGCCATAAATGCCCGTCACTCATCCTCAGGAAATAAGGTTTAGAACAGCGCTGCATCCCGTCTATCCAGAATTCTCCATGAACCCCACCATCAAGACGTTTGAACTGACCACTCCCTGCAAAGAGCTGAATCCAGGGGCAACACAGAATGAAAGGGTTCGAACGTGAGCCTCTCACTCCCGAAGAGCCTGCGGGTCCTGCAGGAGTGAGCATACGGCCCAGGTTTCATGATCTACAATGAGGGGCATAAAGCAGCTCCAATAAGAAGCACCGGGTTCGTTCAGGGATTAGGTGGCGGGGTTTAAGCAGGAGGAATTTATACAGACACTGAAGAGGCAGGAGAATGCACATCGCAACAGGCAGGTGAGACGCGGCTGCAGAAGATGCCCTACGAAAGGCCACGGTGCTGCCGCCTCTGTGCGTGAGGCTTAAACGAGACACTAGAGAGGGAGCCCTCTGTCTCCATCAGCCTCGCCAGCTCCTGGTGGGGTCAGCAGGGCTGAGGAGCGGGACAGTGGCCTCGAACACAGGGCGCAGAGAGAAGCTGGCCAGTCTTCAGGCAGATGTTCTAGAAAAGCAGAGAAGTGGGGAGTCCCAGGTTGGGGAGACAGTGGGCACACCGACTGGGTCACGAAGGCTGGTGTGGCTCACAGGGGGCCAGACCCAGACCCTCTGGGCAGCCTAGAAGTCCGGGCTGTGTGGCCGGACCCTCATCTGGAACAGCAGCTGGAGCATCTGGGCATCTGTGGGATGGAGTTTCCCGAAGAGGCAGCTGGGAAGAGCCAGGAGGCAGCTGACCAGGGGAGGGAGAGAGGAGTACAAAGGCTGCTGCCTGGTCCACAGGGGCAGGGGCAGGGAGAGCAGCAAAGAGAGCAGGAAACAGGACGGAGGTGGGAGGAAGCGCCAGAACCGAGGGACCAAATGGATACAGAAGGTGAAGGGGAGAGAGGGGGAGAGAAGGATGTTAGGCAGGGCGGACGTGGGGTCTTGGTGAAGATGGCGAGTTCTGTTCCAGCCCAAAGAAGGAGGTCCTTCGTCTTCGGCCCCGACCTTTGACCTTGGTCAAGGTGAATGGGCACTGTGATTCCACCTCTGAGCAGAGCCTGGAGGCCAGCCTCCCTGGGCCTTCCCATGCGTCATTCCCACCGGGGCCTCTCGCGAGACCCACAGTCCTCTTCCAGCTAAAACCCATGGAAAGCTCCAGAAAGGGGTTTATGGAGCAGTTACAAGATTATTTGTGAACTTTAAATACTGCCCACTGGAGTCCCATGAGTCATTACCTGCTAGCGGCCACCCCGCCTGTAACCCTGCTGTGCGGCGAGCCCCATGTGTCCACTCGGCGGGGCTCTGGCGCCCCGCTGTTCGTCAGCGCTAGTCTGGGTGCTGCGGTGACGGTATTTTTGCAGAGGTGCCCACGGACACCTGCAATCCGGTAACTTCACGTAGAGCAGGTCGTCCTTCCCAAAACTGGTGGTCTCGCCCAATCACTTGAAGAGCTCAACAGAAAGCACTGAGGCCTCTGGGGCGGAGGACAGATTCTGCCTCCAGACCGGAACCCAGAGACCCAGCGTGCCCAGCCTGCCCACCGGCCCTACAAACTTCAAAGTCAAGACGGAAGTACCAGCTCCTCCTGCCTGGGTGTCCAGCCTGCGGGCCCGAGCTATAGATTTTGGACTTCTTCCCTACCACCACCACCACCACAACTGTGCGGGCCAACCTTTTAAAATAAAACTCATTAAAATAGCTATAGATACAAATTATTAGAGATATAGAGACGCAGAGTTAGAGGTAGACATCCACACACATATATCTATGCCCGTCCTATAGGACCTGTTTCTCTGGAGAACCTGACTGGTGCCCTGTCTTATCAGTCACTGGCAGCCCCAGGAAGGAGGCATGACCTTGGGCAGGAAGGTCATCTCAGCCTCCCCAAAGGGGGGCCGACAGCTGCGGCATCTTCCGGCCACACTCCCAGGGCCTAAGAGCCTGAGCCCTCTGTTCCTGAGGGGACCTGGGCAGCACACCCCGGAGTTCACAACAACCAGGCAATCAGAGCTAAGACTTGTTCCCACACAAAGGAAATCCCCCACCCCTTGCCCTGACCGGGCTGGCTCAGTGGATAGAGCATCGCCCTGCGGTCTGGAGGGTCCCAGGTTCCAGTCCGGTCAAGGGCTTGTACCTCAGTTGCGGGCACATCCCCAGTAGGGGGTGTACAGGAGGCAGCTGATCGATGTTTCTCTCTCATCGATGTTTCTAACTATCTCTCTCCCTTCCTCTCTGTAAAAAAGCAATAAAATATTTTTTTAAAAAAGAGGAAATCCCCCCATTTTGAGTCTCAGATGACTGGACTCCCGTGTTCCTCCCTCCCCTGACGTGCTCCGTGGGCATCTCCTTCCAGCCTCGTACTGACCCACAAGTACTCCTTCCCACTCATCCTCCTGTCGCCCATGCAGCCTTTGAGACGCCCCCTTAAGCGGAGAGGATAACAGTTTTCCCCCAAGAGCAGTAACAGGAACAGCCTCAAAATCACTTCCCGCACAGAAAGCAGTCTGCGGAGCAGGCCGGAGCGCGGCGAGCCCTTCTCAGAAAGGACGGGGTTGACGGCGAGTGGTGAACCCGCCGCCGCAGGCCTCGCGTCTCTCTGGACGCTTTCCATCCTGGCGTTTGGCACCAACCTCCTCCTTCTTGATTTCATTTCGGTTTTTAACTTTTGACACTTTCATTACAAATATAGGCGCTTTTAAAAAATAAACCAAAACAGCTGTGCAAATACCAGACATTCAAAAGTCAAATGATTTTAATAAATATTGACTTGGGGGCGGGGGTGAACTGGAAACTCGGAAGGATGGAGTCGCAGTGACCGATGTCCCCAAGGCCACCCTCATCAGGACA
>NW_006298519.1:1586404-1587627 GCF_000327345.1 Myotis davidii
GAGCCACAGCCCCATGGACAGACCATCACACTGCCGGGGGGTGGGGGGGGCCTGTCATTGTCTCCTTCCTGCTCGCAGGCCCCTGTGAAGACCTCTGAACACCTCACCGGCTCCTGATGCTGAGCGCTGAGCTCCTTTAAGCAGCTGGACGTTTCCTGAACCGAACACATGAGCCTTTCATTCCTGGAGCTCTGAAATCTGCTGAAAGCTCCCCCAAAATTATGATTCCAGTTGGAATGAACTTCCTCCGGAGAAGTGAGAGACAGACCACATCAAAACACTCACCGAGGGGCTCTCTGCCTCTGCTGAGAACGCGTTCGCCACGCCACGGCCAGGCTGGAGCACAGGGGTGCCACTGAGGCAGGGGGAGCTCAGTCCTCCTTGGGGGTGGGGGGGCGGCCCAGACGAGGCGACATTCAAAGTCCTGGCCAGCCCTCAGCATGTGAACGTTCACTGATGTCGAATGAGCCAGTTCAAAATGTTGAACTGCTGCCTGGACGGCGTGGCTCAGGGGTTGAGCGTCGACCTGGGAACCAGGGGGTCACGGTTCAATCCCGGGTCAGGGCACAGGCCCGGGTTGCAGGCTCCATCCCCAGTGCGGGGTGTGCAGAAAGCAGCCAATCAAACATTCTCATGACTGATGTTTCTCTCTCTCTCTCTCCCTCTCCCTTCCTCTCTGAAATCAATAGAATAAACAGCTTTTAAAAACATGTTGAACTTCTCATTCAAGTCACTGTCCCCTAAAGAATTCTTCCTGGAGAGAGTGTCCCTGTCACACGAAGAGACCTCAAACACGTCCAGGTCAAATCCTTTTCAACAAAGATGCGTGCGGCTGAGGATGTCAAGGTCCCCAGCTGTGGACCTCATCGGAACATTTTTCAGGATTTTCAAACACGATTTTATTCAAACAGATCAAAGTCACCCTCTGAGGTCCCTGGTGCTGGGACTGCATGGGGAGGCTCCACCTGTGTGGACATGTAGTGTTCTGGGGGCCACCGTCGGAAATCCCCAACTCTCTCACGGGTTCTACTGGATTTACTTTGAAAGCCACGTCACAAACCCAGACAGCAGCAAGCTCCTCCAGGCAGCACTGGTCCAGGAGCCCCTGACCCTGTTGGAGGAGGAGGAGGAGGAGGAGGAGGAGGTTCCTGAGAAGCAATCCCAGCAGCTGACCCCTCCTTCCTCATCCCTCTCTCCAGCTTCAAAGCCTCCTCTAGTGCAGG
>NW_006298519.1:1588267-1598106 GCF_000327345.1 Myotis davidii
CTGGTTCCCTTTTCCCCCTGATTATTGGAGTGATGGCATTTCAGTCTTATCAATCATTACAGGTTAATGAATGGATGTTATAACCTTGCCTTAGGGCAGAGGGACCAGAAGGTGTCCATAATATTTTCAGAGGAAATGGGAGAAGTACTAAAAGGAGGAGGAGGAGGAGGAGGAGGAGGAGGAGGAGAAAAAGGTCCCTGGTGAGGTTTTCAATCGTCCTTGGAGAACTAAGGGAAAAAGTGGAAGAATAGTAATTTTATAAAATAACTGAAGACACTCTCCTTTCTTTTGAGATGACACCTTCTGTATTTCTGTGGAGTGGTGAGTGCTCAAATGCCCTTTATTTGCTGAAATGCTGTGAAGTTACAGAATAAGATTGTTTTTTGTTTTTAATATCCTTACTTGACACAAAAAGGGCAGTCACATTACCTGACTCCCTCCCTTTTTTGTTTTACTCGTCTCATGTCTTAAGAGCGCTCTCCACTCTAAAAGACTATGAGAATTTGATTAGTTACCAGAAAACATTTATTATAAAATAAATACGGGGAAATGCAAACTATTATACACAGTATGAGGATCAGGAAAGACAACACACAAATGTGATATAACATGCAAAATGGAGATAGTTGCATAGGAATGGTATAATTCAAACAAGGTGGAATTGTTTTGAAGTTAATATTCCTATAGAATTCTCTTTTAAATTAAAATAATGAGTAAGTAGGAGATCAAAAGCCAAAAGAAGGAATAAAAATTCCCTATCAAAGCATGCACAGTTCTCTCTAGACCCCATTGGAGTGTGTCTTTCCGAAAATATTCAAATAAATGTTAGCTCTTTCATCACTTTTATAATTTATATAGGAGGGTTATTTATCGCATCCTATCTGAGCACTAATCCAGCCCACGTGTCCACGCTGCATCCTGAGGCACAGTCCGCGCCATCTTCAAAGCCCCTCCTGACCGGGGAGCCAGGGCAGGGGCGACTTGAAAGCGTTTTCATGAGCCACAGGCCCTGCCGGAGTCACGGCCCATTTGCTCTCCTACTGGGAGTCTGAAGGTTGGCCAGAGGGTGAACTTATTATAGAAATTACCTTACCTTGTTTCTCACCCAATTCTAATGGAAGATCCTGCTTTGGTTCCCCCTTAAAGCAATATTTACATTGTATTTACAATTTTTACAGTAGTTAACAATACTGTACTGGACACTTAAAAAGTTTTTAAGAGGGCAGACTGGTGTTAAGTGTTCTTACAACAGCAGCAGCAGCAAGAATAACAACAATAACAACAATAATAATAATACCATCTTCAGTGCTTAACGGATGAAATCGTTTTCTCGGTCTATCCTCCCTTCCAACTTCCTCTTTCCCATAGTTGAAGGTTTACTCTGTTTTTCCTACCAGAGAAATGGCATAATTCTTATGTCCTTCCTCCCCACTTCTGTCCACTTTTTAAACTGTCTGTACTATCCCAATGCTTTCAACACCAATAATATAAAATCACAGCAAAATAAAATAATCTTCAAGTGGGACAGGACCCACTGTCATCCAATGAGGTTTTTAAAAAATACCTTCATTTACTGACTAACCATTCTGTCCATGGACTTAACTAGACGTACAAAAAAGTACAAAAATGCTTTTTCTAAAAATCAACCCTAGGTCACCACATGGCATATTCACCTGTGACAGTCAGGCCCTAGTCCCATTGCAAACATGATGAAGTGCTATAGGAGATATAACTGCCAACTCCCATCACCCAGAAAAAATGATTTACAGAATAGCCAAGAACAAAAGAAAGAAAAAGAAATCACTAAGGTCCAGAATCAAAGTGAGAAATTAATGCAAGAGTGGTCTCTAGGAATCTGGGTTCCAAACATAGATCCTAAGGGCAGTGGTGGGCTTCTAAGGCCACGCAGGAACAAAAGACATGGCTGTGGCCCAGGAAAAGCAGGAGAGGGAGGACTGGCACCCTCTATAGCAGGGAAGCTTGCTATGTGCCTGAGGCCATATGCCAAAAAAAAAAAAGTCTGTGAAATCTAAACCACGCCCTTGTGACCTATTATCTATAGTTTGTACCAGGACAGATAGATAAGTAAGCTCCACTAAAGATGAGCTCACAAGAAAATATGACAAGACCATGAAGAAGAAACTAAAATGAATAAATTTTAGCACATGTAGTAGATGCAAAAAGGGGGAGGACTGACACCCCAAACATTCTGAATTTCTAAAACACCAAACCCAAAAAGTCTACAAAATGAACTTAACATTACTTTTCAAAAAGTAATACCATCATGAGAAGCAGGACAGTATAAACCAATTAAAGACAGAGTTGAAATAACTGAAGACAACTTCCAGAAATGAAAAATGTAACAAATTTAAAAGTCAATTATTCATCAATGATGGGGAAAAGTAGTGAACTATCTAGAAAGAAAAAAATGGGGGGCAGGGTTGGAATGCAGTTTCCAATGCTTATCAGGATTTCCATAATGAGTGAATAGTAAAAATGGATGATAAGAAATACTCCAGACACTTGGGGGGAAATAATAAGCAGATCTGAGGAAATAAATAAGACTTCAGGATAAAAAAAAATAAAAAGAAATCCAGTGCAAAAGAAATATAATTAAATCCACATCTAGTCATCTCACAATGAAACATCAAAGACAAAAGAGAAAGCATTAAAAGTGACCAGAGGACAAAAAGGAGATTATGTACAAAGGAGCCAATGTGATGGAGACAAGATTTCGCAGCAGCAGCAGCCGACGCCAGAAGGCAATAAAATCACATTTTCGAAGTGCTGAGGGAAAATGCTGGTGACCTGCCTAACTGTCAGGCGAAATGAGCATTCAAGTGAGGGCAAACTGAAGAAAAGTGGAGGGGAACACAGACAGAGTTCATTACTCATGGACTGTTAGTTAGAGAACAACAAGGAAATTAAGCCCACAGAGGGGGGAAAAAATTAATTCAAGAAGCAAAGGCATACAAGTTAGTAAGTAGTTCATAAACGCAGAGAAGCACTAAAATAATTAAATATGATAATAATGGTCCCTTTTCGAAGGATTTTAAAGCCAAGTAGGACTGGGAAACTAAGCAACAACAACGTGAGAGATGGGAGGAGAGGTGGAGATGAGCCCTGGACTGTATGCAAGGAGGGCTGAGCTATTGCTTAACTTCCAACACTGTTAGGTAAGTAACTGTAAAAGTGTAGGAGGAGCCCAAACTGACTAAAATTATAATGTATACACTCCAAAACCCGTAGGTGTGAAATGAGGAATAAGTAATTTGATAAAGTCAGAAAAGAAGTAAAAATGGGAAGTACAAAGTAAGTTAACAGTAAAAATACAAATATATATGTTGTAACTACATTATAACTGTACTACAGGCCCAGTGCACAAATTCATGCACCGATGGGGTCCCTCAGCCTGGTCTGTAGGGACTGGGCTGAAACCAACTCTATGACATCCCCCAAGGGGTCCCGGGTAGCAAGAGGGCGGTTCTCAGGTTATGCACCCCGGAAATGGGCTCCCTCCTCTCTGGTTTCAGGTGCATCACCTGAGAACTGCAGCTGCCAAGTCACCACAGCTTGGCAGCTCCTGCATTGAACACCTGCCCCCTGGTGGTCAGTGCACATCATAGTCAAATGGTGGAACGGTCGCTTAGGCTTTTATATATATATAGATGTTATATAGATTCAGATCACTTGTAGAAAAGTAATCATTCTCATTTTGGGTGATTTTGAAAACCCAAGTTATATTCTGTTTATGACAGAAATATCCAAAACATAAATGAATAGAAAGGTTTCACATAAATTTGTTGAAAGAGGTATTCCTGATATACCAAGAAAGCAGTTTAACCACTAACAAAAGGAAAGTTGGGGTAGCAATTTTACTATCACGAAAAAATAGATTTTAAGACAAAACTCATTATTAGGGATTAAGGTGGTCAATGCTTAATGACAAAAAGGAAACGATATGCTTCACATATTTCCAGAAGCTGTATGCACCCAACAACAGAGCCTCAAAATACGATACACAAAAGGTAACAGCAGTATGAAGAGAAATAGAAAAATATACTACATGTAACAGAGAGAAAAGGCCACTTCCTCCTAAACTGCTAGATCCAGCTGGCCGGAAAATCCGTGTGAATGGTTCTCAGAGGATGCTGTAAGAGACTTCACCTGTTACCTGAGATTTAGTGACCAAGACAAGACCAGGGAGAAGTCTGACACCCCACGTTCTGAAGAGAGACATGAATCATGGGGGCCTAGGTTTATGAATGGGTGACTGAAGTGGCCCCAGCCAGTTTCAACAGGGGCCAGGGGCTGGGTCACGGATACGTGTCCTGTGCACGCTGTGGAGTCTCAAAAGGTCCTGCTGATACAGAGTGGACTCTGGAACCCATAAAGGCTGCCTCTCAAGGGGGTGCCCACCAGGACAAGCTGAGGGAGCCTGGAAGCAACCAGGCCAAGGGGTCCCCCACTCCTAGGAACCTCAGGTCGCCCTGACACACTCACACAGGGGCTGCCATCCAGAGGGCCGAGAGGGACAGCCAAGCTTCTACAGAGGCCGCCAGACACTTCGTGTCATCCTATGAGACCCATCTACACGCTGGGGAGAACCAGGGAGCCAGAACCAGCGGGGGAATGAATGATGGAACAGACCTCCCATCCGTATCCCAGGGGCCATCCCACGGGCCTTGGGGGGCAACTTAGGGAGAAGGGAGGGTGAAATCATGGGAGAGTTTTTCATTAGACTAGACCGGACTTCTAAACAATGGATGGAGACTGGAAAGATCCTGGCTCTACCCGAGAGAGCAGTAAGGGGTGTGGGAGACCCGGAGGCAGGCCGAGTGAAAAGGCCGCCACGTTCGTCAGTGACACGGTGATTGGAAAGCTCAGTGACCCTCCAGCTCTAACAGGCGTTAACAGAGTCCAGCCCCTAATAAAACACACGCACTCTTCTCAGGCCCGTGCGGAAGATCTGAGAAAACTGACCAGGCAGGGGGGGATTCCCTAAGAAATAATCCATAAACCCTAAAGAACAGATGCTCCCACCACGCACTCTCACCGCCACGAACCACGACTGGAAACCCCAAACGACGTCTCAGGAAAGGGGCTTGTGAACCAAAAAACGAATTTTCAAAATAATCATGCGTCCAGTGAAATTCTGCAGTAATTACAGCTGAGCCGCCACCCATTTCAGCACATGGACTAGACCATGCATCGCGCTGCGTGAGTCTTCAAACCTCATGTTGAGTGAGGAAGCAAATCACTGGGAGGACCTGTATGAACTAAGGCTGTCTGTGTGAAACCGTGATGCATTTCGGGACTGCACGTGTGTGCACGTGCACGTGTGTGTGATGTGTGGCACATACGTGCAAAGAAAGCGACGCGAGCAGGAGGCCTTCACACCCATTTCCCGACACGAGTGGAGGAGGAATGACGGGGTTAGAGGCATAAGAACGAGTCGCTGCCTCTCTGTGAGCTGTTTCTCTCAAAAGAGCCCGAAGGGAACTGCACAGCCCGGCGCCGGCCTCCGGGAGGTGTGGTCGGCGCAGACACGGACGTTTGCTGTCTGTTATTGTGACCGGGCCTGCGTGTATTTCAATGCACAGAACCAGGCCCAAGGAAAGCCGGCCAGATGCTCTGGGCCGTCCTGGCCTGGCTTCTGCTCCTCTGAGCCGGGCTCAGCGCCCTTCCTTCGGCCGGAGGACAGACTGGCGGCCACGGCGAGGGGACGGAGGGACGTGCCAGCCCACCGGGGCTCGGCGATTTGGCAGGAAAGCGCTGTCACCAGCGCTCCACACACATGACTGCCGGCAGCCCGTACCCGGGTCTCCAGCCCCGAAGGAGAGGGGCCAGGAAGGCAGGAGGCCAGGATGCTGCCCCACAGCGAGGCTGGGCTCCCCCAGGCCCAGGGTGAGGGCCCATCTGCAGCCGCCAGCTGCCTGCGCCTGCCGGGGCCTGGCAGCCTCCGGGCCCTCATCCCCCTCCGCACGCTGGCTTCCCTGCCGTCCAGCGTCCGCCAGCAAACCCGTCTGAGGCCGTGTGCACCAGCCCTGGAGTGGATTCCTCGAAGTTTCGACGAAAACCCTGCGTGCGGACTAGGCAGGCCGTATTGAATTGCAATTGTACCGGCGCTTCAGGACAATGAACTTTTGATCCGAGCCCTCGCTCCGCGCTGTGGTGTGAGAGGGAAACCTCAGGAATGGCCCCCGCCTGCTCCGACCACACAGGAACCCGCACCTTGGCAGCCGCCGCTTCCCGTCCAGCGGTTTCTAACCTCAGAAATTTCACATGTAAACTCCTAGAGGTAAGATTTATGGTGTGTTACTTTTCCTCATGTGCAGATTGATTATATTGAAACAATCTATGTTTATGTCTATTTTCTCAGCAAGGCTATAAAGACTTTAAGACCCTGGCCATGTCTTATTCATGTTTGCATCACTAGGCAGGAGGGGGAGAGGGAGGAGGAAGAGGGTGAGGAGAGGGAGGAGGAGGGGGAGGAGGAGGGGGAAGAGGCGGAGGAAGAGGGGGAAGAGAGGAGGATGAGAGGGGAAGGAAGAGAGGGAAGAGGAGGAGGAGGAAGGACGGAGGAGGAGGGGGAGGAGGAGGGGGAAGAGGGGGAGGAGGGGGGGGAAGAGGGGGAGGAGGGGGGGGAAGAGGGGGAGGAGGGGGGGGAAGAGGGGGAGGAGGGGGGGGAAGAGGGGGAGGAGGGGGGGGAAGAGGGGGAGGAGGGGGAGGAAGGGGCTGAAAGAGAGGGAGAACGTGCTTCCCTAAGGAAGGAGAGATGCTTCAGAGAAAAGCGCTCAGATGAGAAAGCTCACCCTGTCCCAGCCCCGCCCGTGCCTCTCACCCAGGACCCACCAGGACTGAGGGGCGGTGGGAAACTGACACAAACCCCGCGGGCGCTCAGACCCCAACGCCGGCTTCCTCCTGGTTCCTCGCCTCCTCTCACGCCACAAGACATGCATCCAAACCGCATCCAGGACCCGCCACACCCGCCCGCCTCCAGGACCACGCCCTGGCCGAGCCCTGGTCACTTCTCATCTGGACTCTTCCCGGCTTCCCTGCTTTATCCTTGGAACTGCCGTCCACACAGCCACCGGCCTGCCCTCCTGAAATCGTACATATCCCGTCCCTCCCGGTACCCAAACCCTGGACCGGGCTCCCCACCTCCCTGAGATTAAAACCACAGGCCGGTAAGTATCACAGGATCTCACTCATTTGTGGAATACACTCAACATCAACTGATGACCTAAAACAGACCCAGAGACACAGAAGCATCGAACAGACCATCCAACCTCAGAGGGCAGCCGGGGAGAGGGGGTGGTGCGAGATCAACCACAGGACATGTATGCGTGCATATAAGCGGAACCAATGGACACAGACAGGAGAGTAGGGGGGCTGGGGGAGGCCCGGGAGAGGTCAATGGGGGAAAAGGGGACTTATGTAATACTTTAGACAATAAATAATTTAGAAAACAAAAACAAAACGTAGACCGAGTCCTTACAGGGCCCTCAGCCCCTTGGTGATCGGCCCCCTGGCTTCTCTGACCTCATCTCCACTCCTCCCCGGCCCTGTCCAGCTGCACTGGCCTCCGCTCTGCTCCTCACACTCAGAAGGCACTGGCTGTTCCCTCTGCCTGGAATGTTCTTTCCCCAAATAGCCGATGCTCCTGCTACAGGCCGTCACTCAAGTGTCACTCCGCCCACTCCTGGCCACTCCACAAACCCTCGCCCCAACTTCCTTTCTTCCCGGCCGCTGCTTGCGTTTTCTCCTGAGTACTCTCTGCCACCCAATCAATCGGGCCTCTCCCTGCTCATCTTACTTACATTTTTATCCTCACCCGAGGACATGTTTTTATTGATTTTTAGAGAAAGAGGAAAGGGAACGAGAGAGAGAAAATCGCTGTCGGCGCCCCCACCGGAATCAAACCCACAACCTATGTATGTGCCCTGACTGGGGATTGAACCTGCAACCTTTTGGGGTACGGATGATGCTCCACCTGAGACCCCGGCCAGGGCCTGCCTGTTTGTCTATCTGCGACTGTCTCCCCGGGGGAATGGACGCTCCTGGGGCAGGGACCTGAGTCTGCTTTGCTCGCTGCTATGTCCCCAGCACCGGGAACAGGGCGTGGCACGTCATTAATGAGCAATAAATATCTGGTCACTGAATTATGGAAGTCAGGAACAAAATGGAAGCAGGGGGGCAGGGATGGGGGACCCTCTGTCCTCTGGTTTGTGAAATCAGTGCCAGGCAGGAAAGAAAGGATTTTGTGTGATCCTTCTTTCCTGAGTCAAAATGCTAATGGCTTTGATTTTTAAATAAACAAAACTGAGCTGGAGACATTTTGAGCCATTTTTCTCCAGTTAAGTTCCATGGACTCCGGCTCATAAACAGGAGGAGGAATGTGGGTGACATTTCAAGACAGCAGCCGACGCCGGCCAAGGAGACACACGCCATCCGAAGGCCCAGCAACGCAGTGGGGCATCTGGCTCACAAAAGCAGTCATGACGTGTTCACGAAAGCTTAAATACTGCAAACTTAGAAGTCGTCGCAAACATGACTTCCTGAAAGTGTAATTCATTTGGACTAATTGTTTTCTTTCTTTCTTATTTTTCTTTTTAGAAATAAAATGATGGGAGTAGCTTTGTGGGGTTTTATGTTTCCTTTGTTTATTTTGGTTAACTCTCACCCGAGGATATTTTTTCCACTGATTTTTAGAGAGAGTGGAAGGAAGAGAGGGAAGGAGGAGGGAGAAGGAGAGAGAGAGAGAGAAACATGGATGTGAGAGACGCACACATGCCCTGATTGGGGCCAGGAATCAAACCTGCAACCCAGGTACAGGCCCTTGGCTGGGAATCGAGCCTGCGACCCTTCAGTGCGTGGGCTGATGCTCCAAGCACTGCACCACACCGGCCAGGGCAATGGGAGTAGCTTTTGGATGAAAGCATATTAAACTTTAAAATTTTATTGGACTTTAAAAGATTTCCCAATTTCTATCACACACAGTGGCTCCTTCAGACCACCCTGATGTTGTTAGAAGGCTAAGATCACGTGTAATGGGCCGGTTTCACCTACATCAAGAGCGTCTGCTCACCTTAAGTCCTCTATGTCCCTTCTGAAATGTCCCCTGGCCTTTCTCCGTTTTCTCTAAAGAACTACTTAAATCTTCAGCTAGCACATGAAATCCTATAGCCTCGCCGCCGTTGGTTGTTGGATGAAGTCATTAATGCTGAGCCAGTCCCGGAAGCAGCTGGGGACCACGTTCCAACGGAAATGAGGAGCGGTCCTCCTGATGAGCTGATGAGCAGGAATTCTCTCCCTCCCGGTGCTGTGGGTGTTCGCGGTTTCCCTGAGGACAGAGGAGCCCTCTCCCAAACTCACTGTCCCCACAGGCAGCGGGCAATGCTCCTGTGGGCGGCTGCTCTCCACTGCTCATCGGGAAGATGAGCAAGCGACAGGCCCCTCTCCTTCCCTCTTTCTCCTCCGACCCATTTCCACTGACACCCACACCACTGGAGAAACTGTGAAGGGAGACAGGGCCCTGAAGTGTCATCAGGAAAGGCAAGACGTGCCGGGGGGGTCTCGAGAGACAAGGAAAGTTCTACCTAGAAGGAGACCCGTCCCCACCCAACAACAGGCTCAGGTTCACCTCCACAGCCAGCCCTGGGCAGTCCCGCTGACCAAGCTTCAAGACACACAGTCATTGGCAAATATGTGCTCCCATGTAGTCGGACTCCTACAACTGAACAAAAGGAAGACAAACAATCCAATCAAAAAATAGTGAAAGGACCTAAATAGACACCTTTCATAAGAGGAAATACAGAAAGCCAAGAGACATATGA